>NW_027448509.1:0-152500 GCF_038048845.1 Mixophyes fleayi
ACGATGGCTGCATTGCCAATATGCATAGATGGAGAGGAAGACAATTTGTTTTGTGTGTAGAATAGGCCTACCAACGAAGAATTAAACTGTTTTTTTGGATGATTTATTACCTCAACAATTAGATTACTTGTCTCTAAAACAGTTGGAGCACTAAATTGGGTTAATTTAGGCCCAAAAACATGGATTTTCCCAAAAAATAGCAAAACAAAACCAAACAAAACCAAAACCAAAACCAAAACACGCAATGGCGGTTTTGCAAAACCAAAACCAAAACCAAAACACGACGGTAATCCAGATCCAAAACCGAATCCAAAACCAAAACACGGGGGTCAGTGACCATCTCTAATTTTAAGTGACGTCAATCCCCACTGCCGGCATTTTCTGTAGTCGAAACTTATATGAGGCATGTCGTAAATGGTCTCTGTGCTTTATGATAAGTCTGTATTTCTTTCATGTCGGGCTTATAGTAATCGTAACACACAATTCTTCAAACAGCAACAACAGCACTAGTCAACCTGGGCTTGTTTCAACTAAAATATAGGGATAACAAGCATGGTGGCCCCCCTGCTAAATAGTAACCAGCACTACATGCCCTTTTAAGCCCTAGCAGCAATTTCCACAAACTGGAGCTGCTTATAGCTGCCTGTTGCCACAGTGGAAGTTGCAAATAATCCATAGTTTTAATAGAAAAATATAAAACAGCACAGAAAGTGTTAAAATAAAACACCATTATCCCTCTATTCAACTCAAAATCTTCTTTCCTGAAGTAGTCCAATAGGATTCTTCATCCATAACATAGTCCAATTGGATTAAAATAAAAGTCCTATGAAACAAATGCAGCTGCTCCTGATAGAGCTCTGTCGCTAAATGACATTCCAAAAAGAAAAAAAGATTTTCTTGTGGAGGCACAATAAAGGCCCACACTATTTATTCATTAAGTCTGTTGAAAAAGCACTAGTCAAAGCGTGTGTTGGGAAGAGAGCTCAGGCGCCTAGTTAGTGGCGTGGTGCATCCGTGAGCACTGCAAGTTGAGGCTAAACACTCCCTCCTCATGTGATAATACACAAATTAGTATGGACATAGTGTACGTGACTGCAATCAAGATGCAACATTATAGCACAAAGTACTTTCAGTCCAAAAAATCTCTCCTATGAGTCACAGCACGTTACTGCAGTATGATGGGAAATAGAACAGGGGTTACTAATTTAAATATTTCAAACACAAGAGCTAGCAGATAATAGCTTATATGAGCTGCAGACTGGAGCTGGTACTATATGAAGTCAGTTGCATTTGCACTGTGGGCCTAAATCATTAACAAACACAAAAGTAATGTAATGTGCGGGTTTTTTTTAAACACGTAGATTAATTGTGCGCAAATATGCAATGTCACCATTCACGCTCCTTAATGAATCAGGCCCTGTATGTACATTAACACTGTTAGTTTCTCTCATTATAACAGTGGAGTCAATATGATGAGATTCCTGAGTGTTTAGATCTCATAAGGGGTCCATCTACATTGGGAATGTAACTTTGTTGGCAGTGGAATAGCAAATACAGAATTCTCTGTATATCCCTCATATAAATACATACTGCAAACTAACATAAGGATATACCCAGATTAAAATCAGTGTGATACAAGATGTGAATAGTATGACAGTAATGTCTCACTGCTGATGAGATTGGAAATATATAGGCAGGGGTTGGGCTGGGGGCAGTGGGGACATCTGCCCACTGGGTCTGTACCTATTTTAGGCTGAGTCATTAGACCACCTGCATTTTTTTCCTAATAGGCTCCTGAGTCGAGTCTTGCTCCCCAGGCTAAAATTTGCCAGCCCTCCCCTGTACATACGGAACTGAATTTTTTGAATAGTATTTACCATGATCAGGTGAAATGTTTCCAAGTTGCAATATTGTAGCAGAAAGCATTTTCACTTTTAAAAAAATTCTTGAGAGCTACAGTATGGGTAAGGAAGTCATTGTTAGTGCTAAAGTATGAAGGACGGGAAACAGTCTCTCCTATGTTAAAAATATCTGATGTGTATAATCAGAATAATCATAAAAAATGGAGGGGGGTAACTTATTAATTAGCCCAAATATGGGCAGCTAAAAAGCCTACATTGTAACTATGCAATTAGAAGGTTGTGTATAGAATATTATGAAAAGGTATAAAAAGATATTCAATCTAATATACATAACCATTTTGGAATAACAATTTTAATGAAATGTAATTAAAACTTAATGAACAAATAAAATGGACCCTTAGACCCTTCAACTCTACATCTCTTCTCCTGACCTTCCCCACCCCTCCTCCCTCGTGTTTCCGACTGCCTTTCTGCCATCTCCACCGGGGTGTCTTCACATTTTCTCAAAACCAACATTGCTAAAACTGAACTCATTGTTTTCCCTCCTTCTAAATCTATACCCCACAATGATCTATCCATCACCGTTAATAAAACCACCATCTCTGCTGTTCCCCAACTCCGCTGCCAGGGTGTCACCCTAGACTCCTCCCTCTCTTTTTTCCCCCTATATTCAATGTTTTACACAATCCCGTCGCTTCCAACTACGGAATATTGCCGGCATCTGGCCCTTCCTCTCTCAGGATGCCGCCAAAACTATTATCCATTCACTCATCATTTCCCGTCTTGATAATTGTAACCTTCTCCTCACCAGCCTCTCCCTCTCCCATCTTTCCCCCTTCGCTCTATTCTTAATGCGGCTGCGCAACTTATCTTTCTTGCATGCCTCTCTGCCTTGCCTTACACTGGCTCCGTTTCCCCTACAGAATCCTCTTTAAACTCCTCACTGTCATCTGCAAGTGTTACGAATCTGGTTTGATACAGGCCTGATTAGCCAGAGCAGGTCTGTACACGACCTGGTGCCGAGTCTTAACTAGGTTTCAGAATAAGGAGGCAAGACACGGATGTTGCAGTGCAGAGATGGAGAATCCGGCAAGGTTAAGCACACAGGAGGGTAGGTAATTAGCTACGGCGGAGCAGAGCCATGACTGTAGTAGAGGCAATGATACAATGAAGGTGTCAATTAGTCGCGGCACAGCGTGGCAAGGTGATCAACACAATAGCAGTCTTGTTCACAGCACAATTGATATCAGCTACAATAACCACAGCAAAGATGATAATAGTCAGTGCTCTCTGCACCACAGAGAAGGTAGCAAAACCAATGTCCAGGATACCACAGGGTTCAGTAATTAGTAGATGACACTACATAGAGATGCAAGGCAAAGTCTATACACTGCAGAGTCCAGGAATTAGCAGTGTAAGCAAACCAGCCTGTTTGGTATGACAAAGGTTTTATACAGCAGGGTTCAACGTAATGAGAGTTTGTGTATCACAGTAGAGGCACACTTGAGAGTAAACAGAGTCTTGTAATATGCACATGAAGATACTTGCAGCAAGGAAGTCCCAGGAGAAGTGCTCCAGCACTCGGTTAAAGAAATGGAATTCTTTCACAAGGAAGACACAGGGACAGGATACACAAGGGTCCATGGAGTCAGGGTAGCAACAAGTTGCACTGACAGTGAGTAGGTTTAAGTGCAGAGTTTAAATAGAGCAGGTTTGAATGATCCGCCCTGAGGGCGAGTCCTGTGATCCACAGGAGAACAGAGTAGACAGGGAAAGTAGCAAACCTGGTCAGGATTGTTACAACAAGGCCCTCTCCCACTCCACTGCTCCTTATATCTCTAACCTCCTCTCCATCCACACTTCCGCTTGTTCTTTGTGTACGGCCACTGACTGTCGCCTTTCCTCTGCACTGATCACCTCATCCCACACCAGAATTCAAGACTTCTCCCGTTCTGCCCCTCTCCACTGGAACGACCTCCCTCCATCCATCTGTCCCCTAACATTCAAATGGGCTCTCAAAACCCATTTGTTACTCAAGGCCTACCAGCCATCCACCTAACCTTCTCCTTCCTTGTTCTCCTCACCTCCCACTTCTCTGTCTCCTTTTGCTCTTGATCCCCTCTACTGACTCCCCTCAAGGAAATATGTTCCTTTTTTTGCCTTGCTCCTATCTCTAAATGAAGCTCTGTGTGTGTGTAACTTAATCTTAGAACTACTCACCTGATTAACTAAACTTTGCAATAATAACATAACACATGAATTCCAGAGTTAGACATTTATTAGCAAGGAGTAAATCTAATCTCCCATGTATTTTTTTTAATGCCTATTGACACGGCTGCTGTTTCCTTCTAACATTACTTTCTGATCATGGTAATTTACCAACATGCTCTAAATAACATAAATAGCAGCGGAACAGCAGTAAGATTGGTTCTGGGTACCAAACATGTAATACAGCAAATGCACATTTTTTTCTAATGTGTTCATTTGTTTTATTTAGACTTGTTTAATTCCTTATTTTTGAACATGATCAGTTTTCAGGACAACTTATATTTACAAAGGTTTTAATTAAAAGCTATCTTAGTACATACCTTGTTATTTCATTTTTGCAAACTTCAATACAATACGGATGTTTATACAGAAGGATCAACAAGTTGACATCATTCACAACAAAGCAACACTGAAGACATTAGCTTTAATAGGGAATATTTACAAACATTGGAATAGGCAAAAGGAATTTACAATAGGTTCAATATATGTTTCCAACCAGCGAATACAGAACTGGTATATATTTCATATCCTGTTGGCTCTGTTATTAAATGGAGTAGTGCTTCTCTGTTGTGTCTACTGGTTTCCATGTAATGGAGGTATGACTAGCAGTGTCAGCTGCAGCTTTATGTTCTAGTCTTCACCGAATGATTGGTGCAGATCGGTCATCAGTTACAGTAGGACGAAGCTTAACAGTTGCAAATGGGTTTGTTCCCCTGGAAAAATGTGAAAATGGCAAGTAAGTTAGTGATAAGACATAGGGAGTCATCTTCATCTAAAACACATAATACCATCACCTTTAGCCCCCTAGCAACCAGATGTATTTTTTACCTTCATGACCAAATTAATTTTCATGTATTTGAGATGTGTCAGGTACACATAGAATAGCCTTTTGTTACGCTTTACTCAAGCAAATTTTAACCTGATATTTTGTGTGCACTACACATTAGAAATGTATAACACTCAACTTTTAACACCGTATTTAGAAACCACAATCTCCCCTACCCCGCACCTCTGCAGCATCACACAGCCCAGGGTATTGGCAGGACTTGGAGACGAACCATGGAGCACCAGGAAAATGGCTGCATAGAGCAGCCCCTGTTAGTAACATTTAATGACTAAGAGGTAATGCAACTTTATAACCATCCTATATGTGAGGATTACTGGGGTAAAGACTTTCCAGGGCCCATCAAAATGCTGAATACAGCTAAAAGGCAACCTATGGAGGCATTATTAATATCCAGTGATCGCTTTTACTGGACTGTTATCCTTAATTAATGAGCCTTTACAGTATAAATGGTGCTTGCTTTGCAGCATAATACTATTTGAATAACTTTTTGTAGTAAGGGTCTAACCCATACTTGCCAACTCTCCCTGAATGTCAGGGAGACTCCCTGAAATAGGAGTGATCTCCCTCACTCCTTGAAGAGTCTGGTATTCTACCTGATGCTGAGCCAGTACAAGACGTGGTTGGCTTCGCCATTTGTGGCATGATGACACTGTTCAGAAATTGTGTCCTATGTCCATGTATTGATGCCTATGGAGGTGGCCATTTTCATGGAGACCAAGATTTAAGACTGACAGGTAAGACAACATGACTTCAGTAATGGAGACAGAAATGTAAAAGACACTTCAGTCTCTAGAGATTCATTAGCTGCATTTCTTTAACGCATAGTTGCCTACTCTCCCGGAATGTCCGCGAGACTCCCGCATTTCTGGGAGACCTCCCAGTCTCTCGGGAGAACAGGGCAACTTCCAGGTTCTTGTCCCCGGAATAGATAAGTGGCAGGAGGCGTGGCTTAATGATGCGAATATCACGCCATCTTAGCCCTGCCCCCTGCTGTAATTGGCCAAAATTGTGACAATCATTTAGGGGGGGCGGGACCAAAATGATGTGATTCATCAAGCCCCGCCCCCGCACGCCCACCTCCCCCGGGATCTCCCTGAAGCCAATGAGGAAAAGTTGGCAGGTATGGTCTAACCTAGTGGTAGTCAAGTAGTGGAGTTTGCCACTTGAAATCTAACTGCTGTGAAGCCAAGATCTAGATCATTTCTTGTCTAATACACCAATGTCAGAGATTCCATGTTCAGAAGCTATAGCTGGGTAATGCCAGAAATAAGAACTGAGGGCTGTATCTAAGCTCAAGGGATAATAAAAGCTAAGGCTGTATTGGACTGTATTGGTACTCTGGGGGTAAATTTGTTTGGACTGTGGAATGACGCCCATATGAGTCATGGGGAGGGGTTACGGAGTTCATATCAGGAATGGACGGAGAAGGATCAAGTCCCTTATGCAGCTGGACGTTGCCCACCCTCCCTCCCTGTGGAACAGCTTGGATGGTCATTTGCAGTATGATCCAGTACCGGTACAGTTTGGTGGTGGTGGTTATCTTGGAGAAGCAGTGGCCGGAAATCGCAGTACAGTCGACGGCCAGTGGTAAGGTCACATGATGGTATCGGGCACGCTTAACCCACCTGTTTTCAAATGGAATAGGCTATTATTCTCGGTCCAAGTACTTCCCGACCGGGTTGACTTGTGGTTGCTTCCGTTAGCCTAGAAAGGAGGAGGGTTCTGTAGTGCCCGGGGCGGTAGCCCCGTTGAGGTAGATATGTGAACCTTGGGGTGTGTGGTTGTCCCCCATTTGCGGATGTCCCATGGAACGGCTGGGACATCCTAGTTTCCTGGCGGATGTCGACTCGGACTGCTCTCTTTCTCCACCACCATACCTTACAATAAATTCCCTTTACTTTCGCCACATTTAAGTTGTCTGTGTTTTATTTATGGTTATAGTTAAACGGTAAGAGTATAAGGTAAGGAAAGGTTATCAGCCATTAAGCATTTTATCACTCTATTATTTTTCCTAGTTAATGTTTATGGATTATGCTTATATTCATGAATAGAATTAGGGTAGAAACTTTTCATGGAAATGCACAGAAGATATGTACACCGCAACACATGAATTTATATGTAAATAAATGGTGATGATGATGATTCTGTTTCAAAGTCACAAATCACTGAAGTATGCAAATTAGAAATCGCTTTGTACATCATCATCATCATCACCATTTATTTACATAGCGCCACTAATTCCGCAGCGCTGTACAGAGAACTCGCTCACATCAGTCCCTCCCCCATTGGGGCTTACAGTCTATATTCCCTAACACACACACAGACACACACACATACACACACAGTGGCCACACACATATGTGAGATTCTGGCACTTATTCCTGCCTGCAACTGGAGATGTGTGGAGAGGAGAGAAGATATGTTCTAATGCTGGGTGAATAAAGTAAATGAAACCCGCACATACACTTGCTTGGAGGTGTATCTTTTGCACATGCCATAAGGTGCAAATACTCTTTTTGTAAGAGTAATTTACACCCACATTGCAGCCAACTATGCATCAGTATATAGAGTAAGTTAAGTTGCACTGTGCAATTCTTTATGCATACAGAATCAATCGTAAGGGATTCTACACACCAGCGTTGAAAAATAAAATATAAATAATTGTTGCCTACTTCCAAGACTTCCAAGTTATTTGGACTTTCCAAAGAGCACTGATCGGCCTGCCACGTGGGTGGGAATGGGTCAGTATAGTGCAAATCTCATCATCATACACCTTGGGGTAAATGTATCATACCCCGGTTTTGTCAATTCCCGCGAGTTCGGCATCTTTGCAGCTTAAATTTAAAGCGGCGCTGCCTTGTAAAGGGAAGTTTCCCTTTACATGATACATTTACTCCCTTGTGTGCGTGTGTGTGTGTCTCTCTCTTTTTCTGTGTGTATGTGTGTGGGAGACATGGGAGAGGTGGGGGATAAGATTTAACATTTCTCTGTATTTTGCAAAATATTGTTAAAATTACGGCTAAAATTTAATTCCCTAAAGTTTCAGGGGCCAGGTGGTCCCCATCCATTCAGTTACATACCGCCACTTCTAAATATCCACTTCAACCACTGCATCCAAGAGCATTAAAAGGAGTAAGAGGTGCCTGTGGCATCATTAAACAAATTTTTTAACCAATTGCTGCTGATAGGTATAATTCCAGGTGATTGAAGAATGGCAAATATAGTCCCACTACATAAAAATAAAAGGCAGTAAGTACGAAAGTCATAATTATAGGCCCGCGAGTCTCACATCAATAGTACTGAATTGAATGCAATCACATTTTTATAATAATTGTTAACTATTCAGAATCAAATATCTTACAAGATCCGAGACAGCATGGAGATTATGTTGATATATGTAAATATAAATATACTGTATAATAAATGAATGCAATAATTAATTCAGAAACTTAAAATCCTTGGATTTAACTGAAAGATAATTTAATGGATAATGTTTTTGCTGAAGAACACAGTAGATACCGGTGTAAGCTCAGATAAGGGTCTTGGAAATAAAGCAACATTCTTGGGTCTCATTTGGAGTAATGTATTCAATAGTAACTAGAGAATCCCAGCGGTAAATGCCTTAAATTAAACTTAAATGTAATGACTAAATTACTTTGTTAACAGAATTAAATAACTTTTTACACTCTACATTACATGTAGAAATTTTAACAACGGAGTATAATGAATAAATAACTATATTAACAATCACTATATTAAAGGAGCCAAAGAATTTCTTTATACACTACAATATATGTATAACGTCTTCCATCATACATTGCCGGGCATGATTCCCACAAGACGAGCTGATATATGTAGCTGCAATTAACTATCACAGCTTCCAGACCACCCAACAGGTCCCATGTTCCAGGTCACCCAGCAGGGCTGCAAACCACTGTCCCAGTTTCCAGACTACCCAGTAGGTCACAAGTTCCCGGTCACCCAGCAGATGCACAGGGAGAGTTTACTAACTGTCACAGTTTCCAGAACAGCCAGCAGATGCACAGGTGTATTGCCAACTGTCACATTTTCCAGAGGGTAATGGTAATGCATTGTTGTAAATGGCGGGTGGATGTTTTGCAAAATAACTTCGAAAAGATGTAAGCAGTGGAATAATAAGTAAAACCTTAAACTTAATACCGCTAAATGCAAAATAATGCATGTGAGGCACAAAATTCAGAAAGCAGAATAAGGAATAAATGGTGATATAATCTCCAGAACAGAGGTCAGGGACTTTGGAGCTATAGTTTCAGATGATGAAGGTCAGCGAGCAGTGTAGTAACATCTTGGGAGATGCCAGTTGAATACTTGGCTGTATAGGCAGAGATATTGGGCCTGAGTCATTAAGGAGAACAAAGCATAAAAAAGGAGTAACTTTGCACCTGGGCAAAACCATGTTGCATTGGAAGGGGAGGTAAATTTAAAGTGTAGGGACAGATTTATAGTGAGGGTGGGACATGACCTAGATCAACTTTAAATTTCATTGTAAATATAAAACTATGAAGTATTTGTGTGCTTCATGAAACAACAGCCAGTAGTTAACTTATGTGCATAATAATAAACTAATTTGCACCCCTTGCATTGTAACATGGTTCTTCCCGGAGAACATTTACTCCTTTATATTGCCTTACTTTCCTTAATAACTCAGGCATATTAGTAGCAGGACAATGGAGGATATATTACTTTATAGGTCACTAGTAGGACCTCACCTTGAATACTGTGTAAAGTTCTGGATGTTTTGTCTTCAAAAATACTTTCATACAATAGAAAAAATCAAAGTAGATCTACTAATATTTTGCACGGGCTGCATTACAAAGTTTATCAGCAAAGACTTCTAAAGCTGCACAACAGGGAAGGGATAGAGGTGACAGGAAAGAAACATTCAAATATATTAATAGAGTTCGGGATGGCAGTTTTAAAGATAAGAGGATTTCTAGAACAAGGGGGCACACTTTGAATTTGAAAGGAGTAAAACTTAATCTATGTCACCTCTATAATTGTGTCTTTTGAGATGGGGTTCAGGGGCAAACACAGGATTTATAGAGGGGTGTTTCCACACCACGCCGCCAGTGGGCGTGACCAGCATGCATGGGGGTGTGGCTATAATTTTAGACAGTGCTTGGCTGCTCTCCAACTCTTTCTATCCCCATAATATACATGGGCAATGCTGTTAGGTGCACGCAGCTCTCCCTTTTCAAGCAGATCTGTGTGAAGCGGGAGAGCAATATTGTGATTTTTGCACACAATGGTCGAAAGTCTTCCCAAATGGACGATTATCGCCTCATTTGGTTGGTCGTACCGTTTAATATTTTCGGTCCAATCTCGTTTCCGCTGTGTAGTGTGTATAAACTTCCGACCGATCCACAACAGTGGGTACAAAATTACAGTCATTGCTCACGACAACATGGCTGTAAAAAGTCGCTAAAGGCATCCTCTTATGCTAGCTTAAATTCCCACAGTGGTGTGGCTTGAAGCGGGTAGAGTGTTTGATAACCCCCTAAACCCCAGGGGGTTTAGGTCCCAGACAGACCTTACTTTGGTGTATGTTGGGCAGAAGTTTGACCTAGGGGGCCTTCCTTTAGATGTATTTGGTTTATTTGTCTGTCCAGTTTTGCATTCGCACAGCCCTGCACTGATTGGGATGAAAATAATGAGAGGTGGTCCATTTGAATCCTGGCAAGGTTTTTTGGGGGTTAGGGTCCCAATCGGACCTCCCATTATTGTACGCTGGCCAGAACTTTTCCACAGGGAGCCTGTTCTGGGCCTTCCACTGGATGGATTTGGTTTGTTTGTCTGTCCAGTTATGCATTCAGACACCGCTTACCTGATTGGGGGGAATCCAATGAAATGTGGTCTAGTTTAATCCTGGCTAGAATTTTGGGGGGTTAGGGTCCCATTCAGACTTCCCGTTGGTGTACGGTGAGCAGAACTTTGACCTGGGTAGCCTGTTCTGAGCCTATAATAATATGCATGTCATGTAATTCAAGTAAGAGTAAAGTTATAGATAGTGATAGTAGTGACAATTTGTATATATCCAGAGTGTTTCAAGTAAGAATAAAGTCAATTAAGGATAAAACTTAAAAACGTGACAATATCATGGTAAATAAACTATTTTTATTGGTGTTTTCTTTTCTGACAAATATGAGTTCTTCACAATGAGACTGCTTAAACAATCATAATGCATTCTGCTACATATGTGATAAAAACTCTCTTCAAAAACCAAGATAAAACAGCAGACTTTGTTAAGCAAGCTTATCTTATGTATTTTGGCGTGGCGATTGGAGACCAAGACAAGTCTTGGGCTCCTCAAAAGATTTGGCAGACCTGTGCAGAATGCTGACGACAGTGGAAACATCGAGAAAGGAAAAGTTAAAACTTCAGTGTGCCCATGGATTGGTGAGAGCTGATAAACGGAAAAGTACCACCATGTTTTTGTGTGGTTAATGCGAAATTCGCCCAAGAAGAATTCAATGATCTGATACAGGACCTCAATCTGTCTAAGCATGATCTAATATGAGGATTTAGTAACTCTCTCGATAGCCACTTACAAAGATGTCTGTATAATCAAGTGATTTTAGTGAGGAACAAGGGGGAGAGGTTTCATCAAGGCATATGGCACAGTCAGAGAAACAATGGCAGACTATTGATGGAGCCTCCAATGCAATTGTCCTGGTGATAACCCATATCAAAAAATCAGATCAACAGCATTTTACTATGTATTAATTGTAATTTTCCAAATCAGTTTACTATGTTTATCTATCACAGTATACCGAATAAAATGCCATTATGTGTTTCATGTGAATACTTTTGTATGATTTGAGACAAATGTGATTTGTAAGTTGGGTCTGCCTGACCATTAAGATGTTGGCATTTTTTTAATGTTTTTCAATGGAATACCAATTATCTCAAAAATTATAGCCAATCTAGCCAAACCAATGTCATATTCGGAATCAGCACCACAAAGTTACCCCAAAATCATTCTATTATGATTGGCAATCACGGGTAACACATACCTATAGTTAAGGGGCCCCTTCAGAAGAATAGCTTCAACAAAAACATAATTGGCCCTCTAACAATACTGCTCAGTTAAAAGGTCCATTTGATTTAAGAACTATAACTTAAAGATGTTCACTGTTTTTTGGTTTTGGTTTTGGTTTTAGGAAAACAGCCCTCATGTGTTTTGGTTTTGGTTTTGGATCTGTATTTTTTAGAAAGATAGCTAAAATAGGCTAAAATCACATAAGTTTGCTCTCCCTCCCCCCCCTACATTATAATTAACCTCCGTAACACTATTTTCCAAAAAAATTTCAGTCAATTTTGACCACCTCACAAAATTAATTTCATACACTTCGGACAAAGACTGCAGCGAGCTGGCTTGATGCTAAGCGACAGAGCAACGACACAAACACATGGCAGTTCATAGCAACTCTAGGAAACAATGCCACACAGCAGTGGTCAAAAAAAAAGGAAAAGTGGGGCAAGATGGAATTGTCCCTGGGCCCTCCCACCGACCCTTATGTAAGATATTGTAAAGGACATGTACAGTTTAACAATGCAAGCACTCCAGCGACAAGGAGTGTCACTTTTGTGGCCGAAGTGCTTGATTTGTTTTGGACCCCACATAACAAACTACCAATAGTTGAGCTGTCTTAAGCCCAACACTGCTGACAATGAACTCTACATTATTAAACCATGTCTGCTCGTGCTGCATCTTTAATCTCCTTCTACTCTCTGGATACCTCCCTCTCATCCCTGAAGAACTGCCAAACTTATGCAGAAACAGGAATGGATATTACAACTAGAGTGGCATTACATCTGCTTCAGACAGACTGTGACATGGAACATGTGGGCAGCATGGAATCCGTCATATTAGAATACGCTGCATTGAACAGAGATTTAAACTAATATATAGATGCTGTTGAGGAGACCATACTTAAGTTAAAACGTGACCCACAGGATGAGATCCCGGATTTAGGAGAGCTTGTACACGAAAGATACATTTGCGCTTAAGAAGATTAATACAGAGGAGGCCCTGAGGCAAGATGATAAATAGGTTCAGTTTAAAGAACAGCTGAGAAAACAAATGGGTGTGTCACCGGTTCCTGCAGACGAAGATTTTGAAGATGAAGACGAGGAGATTGCCGTCACCCAGACCATTCCTTTAACACAGTTAGAGATGGTGAACCCAGTGAAAAACAAAGTATGTGGCTGTGATCACTCTGACATGAGTATATCGGATCTTGTTCCAGACAATGCACTAGAAAGAGCCATTGACATTCACAGCAAAAAGCAAGGTCATCACTGAGCTTCGATCAGCCCCAATGCTCAAAAAAAATATATCGCTGGATACCTTTGATGTAAGGTGCAGATTACAAACACTTTGTGCTTGGGCCACCCTCCCTTATGTAAGATATTGAGAAGGACATGTACAGTTTAACAAAGCAAGCACTTCAGCGACATGGAGTGCCACTTTTGTGGCTAAAGTGCTTGGATTGTTTGGGCCCCCACAAAACAAGCTGATAATGGGCTTAAGGCACCTAAGCTAACAGTGCTGTCAATGCACTCTACTGAGACAAGATGTTGCTGTCATCATCCTCAGCCTCATCCTCACCCTCATCAGTGTGTACATCATCCTCACACAATATTAATTCTTTATCGCTGGAATCCACCATTACAGAAGTCTCTGTACTTTGATGTAATTGGCGGGGAAGGCCTTCCTCATGGAAATTGCAGTTAACTTTTCCACATTTTGAGGAAGTAGCCTCCTATGCTAAACGCTGACAAGGTTCCTGGCTGTGCTGAAAACTTAGGTAGTGCAAAGCAAGTTGGTACATGGGTCTCCAAATTCCCTTATTTTCTCCCAGTACATAGCAGGTACTTTCTCCTTCTCAACATTGTCATTTGTGTCATTTGTGGTGAAATGAGGTATTAATATCACCCTAATCAGTCTGTCCCTTGTTTTTCACAAAATATAGATTATGGACTTTTTATATCCCTTGCTTTTGTTCCCCAGTCCAAAAGAATACCACTGCAGTGTCTAATTACATGCAAATAAGGGAACATTGTAGCTCATTGTAAATATGTATATTGTTTATTGCATATTGTTTATGTGGCAGTGAGGTTGTTTTTCATTGTCTTTAAAGTGAAGCCGGTGGGTTATGGGTAAAAATCAGGTGGTGTCCAGGATACAGGTGAGGGGGCTGGAGCTGCATTCATTCTCCCCCCTCCTTCCTTTACAGGAAGCATGGAACAGCTGGGGACCCTGTGACGTCACAAAGTAGTATAAGGGGTTCATTTTAGGAGGGACTGACTGCTAACTTACCTTTGGCTGTGGGGGAAGTCAATTAGTATCAAATGTTCTCCATAGGACTAGTCCAGATGTTTTTTGTCTGCGTACCAGCAGGGGGCTTCTGTGGAAGTACAGTTCATCTCCCCTCTCCAACCCCCGTAGTCCATAATCATCCTGTAATTGGAGGTCTTATGTTTTACATCTTTCTTCTTACATGTTTTCCTTCCTAAATCAAAGTGCACCACGTGTGAGACCCTTTACAGTTCGAGACACCGTATGCTATCTAATACAGTGGTTTGACATATGTGCAGCTTCATATTAAGAGGGGGAAATCTGCAAAGGTAAACACACATCCCTTACCTAAGAGCTACAAGGAACGATTAATTAAAAATACCAAGCTCTAAAAATGTTTGCCTAATTTTTAATAGTAATAGATTGTGTGTATTTGTTGCATTTAATTCTAGACACTTTATATTGGCGGAATATATGAATTTATGTTCTGTCACATTAACAGATTTTTTTTTTACTAAACTGAAATATGTTATTTCTTAGTGACCAATGTGCAGCACATTTACTAAGAGTTAGGGGTCAGGGCCAAAACGTAGGTGGTAACAAGCCCCAAGAAAAAAAAATACCCACCTGTGCTGCCTATGAATTGTTTCCCAGTGCCAGCCCGATAGCAGCAATAAGCCTGTACTAAGCTTACTCTACCTAGATAAGACTTTGATCAGGTCTCTCGGCAAGACTAAGAGCTCTGTAGTATTATATGTGAGCAGGGCTGGATTAAAGGAATGGAGGCTCCTGGGCTAATGGGGCCCCCGTGAGCCCCCCCTGCCCCCGTGAGCTGCACCCTCCCGTGAGCCGCCAGCCGCACCCCACCCCAAGGGCTTACCTATTTCTGTTGTCCTTACTGAGGAGATTTCGTGGGAGTGAAATTCACATAATCTCCTCAGTAAACAGATTACTGAGCGCCGCGGAAAGATTACCGTGACAGTGCTCAGCGGCATTGATCGTTCAGGGGCGCCCCCGCACCGATCATTAATGGCGCTGAGCACTGTCAAGGGCCCCTGGATGTCCGAGGCCCCTGGGCTGTAGCCCAGTTAGACCTTGGGTTAATCCGGCCCTGTATGTGAGCGACAGTCTGGCATCGAATTAGAGTGCAGCAGATTCATTCACTGTGTCTCCCCAGTGACTCAACTGTGCAGTGAGAGACCCACCTTTGACAGACAACGCATGCGGCCAGGGCAGTAGAAGGGAGAGCAGGGACGGCTGGGCATCCCCTGAAGACTGGGCGTCAGGGTGTGTTTTCCAGTCGTCATAGCGATTCTACAATGTAGAAGCCTTTGTAAACTACATTGTACATCGCTGCATACTTACATTACCCCCTTAACAGCAGCGATAACACCGTCACGTTTCTCAGTGACGTCATTTAGAGGTACCGGCTTCTTCCTACATCGCGATTGGTTGAAGTCGCACTTGACAACCTTCGGCATTGATAGTGCGTCGGGAAGGAGACGTTAGTCATGAAGATGTTGGGGTAAGTGTTGTCGGGGTAGTCAGCATCGATATGTTGACTACCACTGGCCATAGCGACCTTGCGCCCAGATTTTGTCAAGCTTTTGTTTAAGATTAAATCATAAGAATTGATACAATGTTTTGTGGATTTGTACAGGTAGCTTATTTTCTTCATTCCTATAAGTAGGACTGGAGAAGACCAATTACTGCAAAACGCAATTACCAATGATATGGAGAAAGTCTGCTCAAAATATAACAGCAGAACATACAGTAATATACAAAAACTCTTTATTTCTGCTAATTGAAACTGGTATTATCAATCAACTGCTACCAATTTGTAAATGTTTTCTTAGATTTTGCTGTACCATCTAGACCAGGCTTGGCTAACCTGTGACACTCCAGGTGTTGTGAAACTACAAGTCCCAGCATACCCTTCCAGCAATAAGCTGCTATATATTGACAAAGCATGCTGGGGCTTGTAGTTTCACAACACCTGGAGTGCCACAGGTTAGCCAAGCCTGACTGTACCCTCACTCAGGCAGTAAGGATACTTTTTTTATTGCTGGTGATAGCAGATTTATCACTGATGGTAATCCTTTTATGTACTGGGCGAAATGAAAAATCAATTACTATTACTGGCGAAAACACCCCCTTCAATCAGCTTATACATTTGGTAAATAACCGTCACTATAAAAAGCATTGTAGCATTGTCCCTACTGCAAAAGAGTAGCCGAAGAGGGCTAAGGATATGTGAAAAACAATATGATACTCACCCTGGGTTACAATTTAAAAACAAATATGGTAGAAAGCATGAAACGATTTACAATGATATATAGGGTCTGATTGACAGATCTGCTGGCGATGTATATGGAGACATAGAGAGAGAAGGAGAGCAACAAAATATAAAAGAGAGGAAAAAAAGGAAAAAAATAAGGACAAATAAACAAAAAAGAAAAAAAAAAAAAGAGAAAAGGAAATTGCTACACATAGATAATAATCTATAATATGGACAAATTTGTCACTATGCCGCAATATGCCAAACAACAACAAGCACGCAATGAGCGTGATCGTAAAAAAAGTGACTTCTCCGAAGCACAACAGGCAAGAGCACAATCACAGCCAATGTTAGAGAGCACACTTAATGCACGATCACTTGAGGATATATCTGGAACCATGGATAATGTACCAGAGGCCTCCTCGCACCCAGTTTCATATTCTGATGTAGTACGAGCAATTAAGGAAACCATGGAGCCCTTGATGCAGGCTCAGGCATCCAGACTTACAACAGCAATTCAGGCGCTGAAAGAACAGATGTCACATATCACTCAGCAAGTTAAAGCCAATGAACAACGAATTGGAGAAAATTTCCGTGAGACTGTCGCTTTAAAAACAAAAGTGGCGAATTTAGAAAAATCTCAGAAACAGATGAGCAACAAAATAGATGATTTAGAGAACAGATCTCGCCGAAACAATTTGTGCTTAGTTGGATTGCCATAGTCGGTAAGAGGCTCATCTCTAGATCTCTTCTTGACAGTGACATTCCCCGCAATCTTGCAAATTCCAGAAGATCAAAGAGGAATTACAATCGAACGTGCACATCGCCTTGGACCACCAAGGGATACTGGATCTCAGAGGCCTAAGACAGTGATATTCAAATGTCTTAACTTCACACATAAGCTTCTGTTGTGGTCAGCAGCGAAGTGGTTGGGACATATCTCATGGGAAAATAACAAGCTCCTACTGTTTCAAGACTATTCACAGAGGTCACAAGGGCTCGGAAGGAGTTCGCGCCAGCCTGTTCAAGGATGATCACTGCGAACCGCAAATTTGTGTTACTATATCCAGCTCGCTTGCACATCTTTGATGGAAATGAATACAAAGATTTCATGACAGTCGATGATGCTAACTCCTTTTTGGATAAGGAATTAAATGTAGCGCAAATAATGGAAACCTCCTCAAGCTTAGCAAACGATCCTTGAGAAAGATCTCATCTGAAGGTTGTTGTCGGTATTGACTTATCAGTATAGAGTTAAACATAAAGTTCTAAGTTTACATTTATCCTCCTTTGAGACCTACAAAGTTAAGGCCTGTATTTTGTCACCTTTTTTGAATGATATATGCCTTTGTTTCCTTCAAATGTTGAAAGTAATAGAACCATGGTCAGAGGCTTTTGAGAAATCCAGTTTAGTTAATGAGTCTGACACATTTAAAGCAACTAATACTGGAATATAGTACCAGATTTAGTATAGATGACGAGGTAATCTAATGTTTAGTGAATGATCCTTGAGAGGTATTTAACTTGGAAGCTGTAGTCAATGCTGGCTTAATAACATAGTGTTAATTATAAACATTTGAGTTTATACTTACCCTCTTTTAAGACTTACAGGGGCATATTCAATTAGCTTTTCAGTTCGCGGTAACGCGCGTTACCACGAAACATGCGCAGTATTGCCGGTAATACGGTACTGCAATAACGCAAATTTTCGTACGCAACCCTATGGGGTGTGAACGAAAATCCACGTTATTGCGGTACCGTGGTTTGACTTTGCGGGCCGTTCAGGCGCGATCCCGCGAACCGGAAAGCTAATTGAATATGCCCCACAGAGTTGAGACCTATACCCTGTTACATTTTTTTGAATAATATATACCTTTGTTAGATATCATCTCCTCCAAATGTGGAAAGTTATAAAACCAGGGTCAGATGCCCTAGAGCTGTTCGGTTTAATTATCTAGTTATCTAGTTAATTACATGAGAAACCACTAACATTCTGATATAGAAACAGACTCAGTATGGATGACAATGCAGCCTATTGTTATTTCTCTCCTTGATGTTATTTAACCTAAGTTGGCCAGTCTTTGTTATTGGCATCTCCTATCTGTCTTCTCTTCTCCTTCTCCTCAATTTCCATTGTGGGTATAATACCACATAAATCGGTTAATGTAGTATGTTATATCTGGTAACAAATCTATATGTTTACTACCTCGCTCTCGGTTCTTACCTGAGAGAAAGTTACATTGTACAGGATTTGAGTTCAGGTACCTATTCTATTTTAAACTACCATAACATTTTGAAGATGTCTAAAGTGACCTAGGTTGATCGCTTAATCTTGCATTACAATGTTTTCTGACACCTCACCAAATACCCCCCCCCCATGTGTACCCCCATTAACCGATCATACAGGTATCTTAGATACCTTCCCCTTTGTCCTTTCACTACAAGCTCAGATACTGGAGTTTTCAGAGAAATTATTAGGGATAAAAACGCTAATAGGCATCCTTGAGAGATATAAAGAAACACTTAGGAGTATTTCACTAAATCATTATGTTGAACATGGCTGCCCTTAAGATTTGCTCTTGGAATGTAGGAGGGATTAACTCTCCTATAAAGCGTAAGAAAATACTTACATATATCAATAAAATAGGAGTGGACGTCTCATTTTTACAAGAGACGCACCTGACAAGTACAGAACACGCAAAATTTAACATGCTTCGACAGATAGTACTTGTGTCAGCATCTTATAATTCGAAAGCAAGAGGAGTGGCTATATTGATACGAAAGGGTTTAAATTACGAAATCCATCATGCATTTGCAGATGTAAATGGACGTATAGCGCTATTAGATATCCCAATAGAAGGAATACGATATAATCTATGTAATATTTATGCCCCAAACACATATGACAAAACATTTTTCCAGAAGGTTCTAAATATGCTATACACTTACATAGATACTCCATTGATTTTGGGAGGGGATTTTAACAGTGGTGTCCCCATATTTATATAGGACAGGACAGAGGGCTCGTCGTCCGAAACATTCTATCGGTATCAGTCATTTAATAAAACAATTACATGTTGAGGATATATGGAGGGTGAGGAATCCGACGACAATGGATTACATGTGCTTAT
Source organism: Mixophyes fleayi (assembly GCF_038048845.1). NCBI lineage: Eukaryota > Metazoa > Chordata > Amphibia > Anura > Limnodynastidae > Mixophyes > Mixophyes fleayi. The sequence continues at coordinate 19,727 of NW_027448509.1, forward strand.
CTGTTGCTCACGCTACATTTTCACTAATAGATATAAATAAATGGTGATGATGATGATATGTTTTTGATTGCTTCATCCCTCCTTACCAGAACTCAGCTCAAATTGAACCAATATGCATTTCAGATCATGCTCTCATTTGGATTAAAATTGAGAATCCTACTCCTAGGGGGGATTACCGATATTGGCGGTTCCCCACTTACTTGATGACATCTATTAAGTTCCGAAACAGGCTAGAAGTTGCATGGGCCATATACTCTCAAAACAATGCAGAACATCAATCAGACCACGCACTTTTTTGGCAAACAGCTAAAGTAGTAATGTGGGGCGAAATTATGTCTTTTACAAATAAATTTAAAAAAGATCAATCCAGAACGTACAGAGTAGCGCAGAAAGAGGTAACTAATGCATTACATAGAATGAAAGCAAATCCTAGCAATCGAAACAAACAATTATATAACCAAAAAAAAGAGACCTTCAATACAACAGTAACTCAAATGGGGACCAATTATGCAAACGGGTAAATTTCAATTTTATATAACATGGAAACATGTCAGGGAAACTTCTATCCAATCTCTTGAGAGGTGAAAGGCCTAAGGTTAATATCCCGGCACTAACAGACGAACAGGGTATCCTTCAGCATACTGGGGAAAAGATTATTGGTGTATTGGAGTCTTTTTATCAGAAACTATACACACCAGCACATATAAACGAAAACTCCAAGCGTGCTTTTTGGGGACAGGTTACTGTACCACAAATTTCGGAGGAACAAAGGGAAGCACTACTAGCATCCATTACAATAGAAGAGAGCGCTGTAAACTGGCCAATCTGCAGTTTTATCTCGCACCTCTTTGGGGTGTGTCAAAAATTGAAAAAGTGTTTTAAAATATAAAAAAACATGTAATAAAGGCATAAAACTGAAATAAGTAGTTTCTTATTATTTTTGAAAAGGAAAAGGCAGAAGTATAGTTCAAAAAAGCATGTTAAAAAAATATGCAAAAAAATAATTATCTAAAAAATAAGCTAACTATCCAAATACAATTATTAATTTATTAAATGTGTTATTTTATTATAAAAACCTATCCTATACTACAATGCTAAAAAATTATTTTGCACTAGGTAAAGAAAAATACAATAAAAACAACAAATACACTGATTTTGTAGGTATGTATGTGGTTGTATGTAATATGTGTATGTACTAATGTTTTTTTTTTAATTAAACAGTTTTAAAAAAGCAATTTACAACAGACTCCAGCACAAAATACACCTAAAAATTAAAAATAGAGATGATAGGTATGTATGTATGTATGTATGTATGTATGTATGTATGTATGTGGGGTGTTATATGTTTGTAAAAGTGGTATTCAGGAAAAATTAAGTACAACTAACTCAACAATTTCTAGTTAAGTCCCCAGTTAGGTTTACCGACAACGGATGTCTTTCGGATTTTTTGGGGATGGGCTCCTGTCCCATTTCTGTAGGATTTGCCTCTCATGGAACAATCAGTGCAGACCCAACTGTCTGCATGGAGAAACCATAATTGGTGAGACAGTTTTTGGACCAGGATGACCCTAAAATGACATCAAGCATGCTCCTGATGATATGCGAGCATTTTTTTTTTGCCCGGCTATAGAGGTTGGCAAATATAGCTCCTAGTAGAACACTTGTATCAAATACCTTTACAGAGCTGCAGATGTCTACACAGGAATGAAGGAGAAACAGTACAATACTACTGCTTCGTTCTGACCGCCTATTATAAAGAATGCCCCTATGTTGCTACTTGAAGTAGACAAGACGTGTCCCAGAGAAGCTAAAATCTTGTCCCTATTTGCACTGAACTAGTGTTCCACAGGGACCCTCCAGTACTTTGCGATATAGGCAAGCCATCAATAAGAAAAGAAAATACTAACTACTCTAAAAAAATCCTACTATATTCAGCTGAGAGACAGGAAAAAGTCAACAGAAGAAAGGAAGAGCCACCTTAAATATACTCCAGGGGTGTTTCTTTCCCTGTCTTTACACAGTTGAATAAGGAGGTTAACCCACTGTAAGAGCTGCCAGGGAGTATGAAAAGAAAAAAAACATAAATTTAATATACTGCATAAAACATAGGGCACAGTACTGTGAAATTGTGAAACATTAGCATGTGTGCTATGACAAGTGTGCTGTGCATACCAGATCCACAGTACAGCAAAAAAGTAAATACTGGGCATACAATGCCCACCATATATTTAGAATTACAGCCCCATGATCATGATACACAGCCACATGATCATAATGCATAGCCTCATGCCACTATATACAGCACAGCATTAATATACCTATCTGCCTGTACTAAGCACAGTAATATGACCAGAATGATATCGTATGTGAAGGAATATCCCCCACAACATATACAATACCAAGTAATGAGCCCAACAATATGTAATATTTAAAATTTATGCAAACAATGTAACATGACAAATACTATACAGCAATTATGAAACCCACAAAAATATAATATGCCAAGAAATATATTAAAGATGATACATAATACCAGGTGCCGTGTCCAGCAAGTTATCCTAAGATGTATCTAGCAAAATGCCCTGTGCCCAGAAAAACAACGTGTATCCAGCAATATATTTTCTGTCAAGCAAGATGCACTGTGCCCAGCAAAATATTATAAAGCTCAGCAAGACGCCCTTCGCCTAGCCAAACATTAGCTGTTGCATGTCACATGATCTGACAGAAGAATGCTGCCGACTAATAAATGGCCACTGATGTTGCCAAAATGGACTTACCACTACATCACTGGAGCTGCACTATCTATCTCTGATCTCCATCTCCAACCCCATACCTATTTTGTTCTGCTAATGCTCCACTTTTATCACATGAGAGGTGAATAAAACACTGAAGCGTATCCACTACAAACAGAGTTCATGTCTAAAGACTGCTGCAAGTGCACAATGATAGACGCTACAGAAACAATGTGTCATGGAGCTACAGAGTGGCCACTAGCTGGTATTTGCGCTGCTGAGTAGGTAGGCACGGAGTCTAACGCACCCCCGGTATTCACCAGGCACCAGAACCAGCCAGTCAGAGAAGTACACAGGGATGAGCCGTAGAATCATTAAAGCGAGCCAAAAGTCAGTTACCAGAACAAGCAGAAGGATACTAAATCAAATTCCAAAAGATGAGTCAAAGGTGCTAGCCGAGTCAGAACCAGGTTCAGATGCAGGATAGAGGAGAACAGAAGTGCTGGAGCAGGTATGTGAACCAATACTCTGGCACACTAGTGGTGCCAGAGCCTTCTATTTATGCAGCATAGTGAGCACTGATTGGGTGAGGTGATTTCAGCAGACAGCGTGCCAGGTGAGAAAGGTATCCAATTGCCTAGCCATGGGATGCAATGTCTCCCGTGCACAGGGCCTGATTAAGGGTCACAGCCGCCCTAGGCTACTACACTAGTTGCCGCCCCTCCCCTATGTGTGTGTAAATAATAATAAAAAATAAATATATATATATATATATATATATATATATATATATATTTGTAACACATTAATAAATACATAAAACACACTTCATTATGCACGTCCTCTCTTACCTGATCTTGCAGCGTAGACTACATGGTGTTCCCTTTTGCTTGTTCTTGGAGCGTTGTCCATTGTTTGGCTTCTGGAAACTTGGGAGTCCTGTATTTAAAATTGCCAAAATTGTATTATAGTGCAAAATTTTAACAAACCCTGAATGATACAAAACAACACCCTAGTACAGACAGACAATAAAATATATGAAAATTATTTACACTCCTATAGTAACATCTACCAGCCCTGTCTATCTAGTATTTAGTATTCTAGTGACCGCTGAAACCACAGTCAGAATCACTGCCACACAATACAGAGATCCTGCCCCCTACAAGCTATTTCATCACCTCCCCTACCAGCCAATTCATCCCCCTGTCCTTTTTATCAACCCGCACCAGACAGTTTATGACCCCCCCCTATCCAAATCATTAACCCCCCCTGTAGTCAGTTCATTACCTCCCCATTGCTTTTTCCTTAATCCCCCCTATCCAATGTATTAACCCCCCCTCTAGCCAGTTTATTACCTCCCCATTTTCACTTTATTAATCCCCCCCATCTAGCCATTTCATTAACCCCCCATCCAATTCATATGCCCCCTCTATCCAAATTAATAAGCCCCCCCCTATAGCCAGTTCATTAATCCCCATTTTCACTCGATTAATCCCCCCTCTAGCCATTTCGTTAATCCCCCCCATCCAATTCATAAACTCCCCTCTAGTCAGTTCATTACCTCCCCATTTTCACTCCATTAATTCAATCCATACTAGCCAGATCATTAATCCACAAAGAAAGGTATCGCACAGCAGAATTGAGTTGTAAGAGTTTGATTGATATATGCTAATGTGTCCAGCTAACCAGACTAGGACAAAAAGACGAGGGAGAGTCCACTCCCTAAATAATAAAGTAAATAAGAACAGCGCTAAAGTCTGGGTGGTATACAATTATGTGGATGATGTTATAAGGGTAAAGTTAGAAGGAGAATAATTACAATGTGATGTTTAAGTAAATGGAGTCAACATTTAATGACAATAAATGTCACCCATAACATAACTGAACAAATAAATATAACTGTTAAAATCAAAAACACGTATAAAAACAGATGGATCAACAGGATCTTATGGTAAAACCATGCTGCACAATAATAAAATCCCCCATATCCAATTTATAAGCTCCCCCCCATTGGCCAGTTCATTAATCCCCCCCAGTCACCCCCCCCCCCTCTCCTCCACATCCGATGTGTCACAAACCCCCCTGATATTTAACAAGATGCACTTACCTTGCTGTCTTCTGTTCCTCCTCTCTCCAGATGCCGGCGCTTCTGTCATCTTCACACACAGCTAACAGCATCCGACGCTGTTAGTTGCACTGTCACCGCGGGCGCGCTCTGTGTGATTAGTGTGGTCACGTGAGATGTGAGATCTCACGTGACCACACTAAGCAATACACTGATAAGGCAGCTAACAGCGTCAGATGCTGTTAGCTGCGTGATTGGGTACAGAAACTTGCGGAAGAAAGAAGCCGATCGCCTGCACTTGAAGAAAAAACAAAACAGCTCGATAGTGTGCCGCGCTGCGCCCCCCAGGACTCAGCTCCCCAGGCTGCAGCCTGATCAGCCTAGTGGTTGATCAGGCCCTGCCCGTGCATGCACGCGTAGCGTGCCCCAAAACAAAACAAGGAAGCGTCTCGTTGCCTAGCAACGGAATGTAGCTGTCGGGAGAAGGCAGGTGGCCGTCTCCTGCACCAGTGTCAGTGTGGAGACGGTGCCTGACATAATGTGTAACCCTGGTAGATGAGACCAAATTGCACAGCTGATGTCACAGAATGGGAGAAGAATGTTTAAAACATATATTCATATCTTACAATACTAAAAGCCTCTAAGTAAGCATGGAATGTAAGTGTAATAATGTATGTGAAAAAAACTAGTATGTATAAAAAATAATTATTTATAGATAAGTTATTTTAAAACTGTATATAATCAGTCACCCGGGAGCTAGCCCAATTAGACCATATCTTGCACCGGCACTAAGCATGACTCACTACAAACACCTTGTTGACCCCTGTGTGTACTAGGCCTATAAAACATAGGTGTTGATGAAATCCTGGGGAGAGTCTCTTGTGACAAGTTCATAGAAGTGGGGGGGGGGAGTTTCCAAAAATTTGCCTCTTCTTATACAACTGCTAATTACAATTATGGAGAAATGGGCAATTACATGCCATTGCTTTTGCCAGATTTCTCTTTAACTAGGAATATATCTGTGTTCCTTATGTTACCAGCATTAGCTATGAATATACCATCTCCATACTGTATACTGTAGTATGGACGGCAGCCAAATATACTAGTGGTGTTATATAGTTGTATAATTTAAATAGTAATAAGTTCTATGCTACAGGTACAACCAACAGAAAGAACCACCAGCTCATTTGAGAAGTTCGCCTACCTGCTTCTTGGCAAAAATGTTGCTGGACCTCCTGGTCCATTTGCAGAAGAAAAATAATGAGAGAGGAAATAAAGTGGATACAGGGAAGGGAACTGTCTACTGCTCTGACCCCTCTTCATTTACCCTTCCCACTGAGCATTCTATATACTGTCTAAAACTGGAAACCAGCATAAGAAACAATTGTAACAGTGGAGGGAAGTGATTCCTGTACTTGCCAAAGGCCATGTGGCATATTTATTCTGTATAATGTGAAACTGGATTCGGCATGGCAAGCACATCTCATTTTCTTTTTCCAGTGATGAAAATCGTCACACAAGTCCAACTAACATGGAGCTGCATGACCCTGTCCTGTGACCCGTCAAGTATAAATACATATTCTACTATAAGATCAATTGCTATCCATTGAATCCCCTTCATCACAATTCAATATCATCCAAAGTAATTATATATATATATATATATATATATATATATATATATATATATAAATATACACAGTGGTAAATATAAGATGGTTATAATATTTGACAATCGCAGAATGAGTGAATTATCATTGCAGAGTTCATGTTGAGCAAGGTGTCAGCAGAAAGAGCCGGAAGCTATTATATGGCCCTCTGGAGAACATATGTGTTTGCCAGGAGGAGACGAAGGATAGAAACTAAATGAAAAGGTTTAAAGGTTTCTGTTCACAGGTATCAGTGTGAGGTGTTTTATTAGTTTGCTTGATGCCTTTAAAATGAGTGCTGACACTGTATAAAAAATCCAGGGCTGCTCAAGAGAAAAAAAGACTATGAGGCTTAGCTGGGATCACTACAGTAAAGGGGTCCGCAACGTCTGGGATCGCTTTGTTTTCCAGGCCGCAGCTGTTTATGTCTCTACATGGCTACTTTTAAATTATGTCTGAAGCAATAAAGGTGAGGTGTCAACTTTATGTCTAGTGCCAGAAGACACGATTTGCCAGCTCTGCCGTGCCAAGAATGTATCAGCAGAGGTCGCTGGGCCTGTTTCAACTCATTCCACACACCAAAGAGTTCAGCAATTTTTTATTCAAACTCAGTCAACAAACCTGCCAGCTCACAATAACAAATTTTTAATTACACTAGCTGTACTTCCTGTGGATTTGTACAGAGAGATAACAGCAAACAAGATAAATAACAGAGGTAGTAGTGATTTTTTTTTTTAACTGTGGAGGCGTTCAGTAGATCTGCCCTAAGGCTGGAGTGGATATACAGGAAATAAAAAGAATTAACCAATCGACAATGGAAAATACAGTGTTCTGTATCAACACATGTGCCATAAGTTTATGTGCCACAACTGAATCATTTAGTTGATTATTTGCTTCCCATTGGTTGTCTGTATGTATTATTAGAAATAGGAATTGTTGGTGGTCTGCTCTGGGTCATCAAAAGTGAGTAGATGCAGATTTGCTTGTGTTCAGCATCCAGTGTACTTATTTAATAGTATAGCAGCAAATATAACTGTGGATTATGGCATGCCAACATTTTATTTCTGCTATGTCTTTATGACTGTTTTAATTTTGCCCATTAGTATTTTGTTGCCTGTAATTCAGGGGAATGCACATATTGGCATGTGTCTCATTGTTTATAAGGTGCCAGTGGTGACAGAGATTTTTTCTCCCTTTTCAACAATCATGACAAACAGTGGTACTTTTCAGAGGGATCATGGAGATCAAGTTAATTATTTATCAAATGATCCAGTATATTTTGAATTAGGGATTTACTCATTCTACAAGCTCTAATAATTCATAGTCCACTTGACAAGATATAACTATGAACAATATTTACAATATCTGTCTAGAAATATTAGAGGTAGGGAATTTAGGATCCAGATGCACATATTTCATACATTACTATTAGAACTTGTAGAATGATTGTCACCATTAGTAGGTCAATCTGAAGTTGTTTTGGTTTATTGATGGAATAGTATATCTTTATAACCAGTTTGAACTAGGTTATCCCTATGCTTAGGGAACATAGTAATCTATTGTGTTCTGCTTAGGGATGTATTCATTAGTAGGATATTTGATATTATCTGCAACATTTGGATTTTTGAAGCATTTGATTGAGTCGTATTGATATGATGCATTAGGTTGCTTATGTGAGGATATTATTCATTAACTGCCGATTTCCATTTAGGTGAAAACACTAACAACTTTTAGAGCTGGAAATTCTGAAATTGCAGTAAGAGTGTTACATTCATCATATTGAGAGCAGTAAAATGGAATAGATATAAGAAGGTGGGATTAATATCAAAGAAGTAAGTGAAATGAATTGATCTCATCGGATTTAGGAATAAGAAAATGATTATATGTTTTGCCATCTGAGTAACCTTTAGTAGCCGTCTAGATAATTTTTCAATGAGTACTCATTTCTAAGAGTGTCTCGTGTTCCAATATAGTACACTGCAATCTGTTAACATGAATTAGTTTTGACAACACAATTTGTCATAGTTTTATGGGGCAGTAAAGCTTCCTACAGGTATTTAAGCTATTTGTGATCCTTCTAAATGTGAAAGTCAAATAATTGGATGAAGTCAACTAGATTAATTAATATTGATTTACCCTGTGATTGCAATTATAACGCCACGTGTAACAACGCAATTGCACAGATTAATAACACACACATTTACATTCGCATTTACACTTGTAAATAATACACATTAATTAAGGTTCCAATCCACATATATTTATTTGTAAAATGTATTAGAGATTATTTGTACATAGATAAAACTATAATAAAGGTATATATGATTCAGGTCATCTAAAAGGTAAATAATTTGTCTCATTTTAAAGATTATTTCACCAGCATTAATCCGGTCTTGACAGAGTAGCGATCGCATCTAGTGGTCGCAAGTTATGAGCAATATGAGATTAGTACTCAAAAGAACTTTGTTTGTGGGTCAGTTTGAACTGGTTATTCAGAGGGAAGACATGTAGACATCATGCGGAGTGAGTAGCCCTTCCTTTGTTAGATCAAATAAACTGACCTATGACCAGCAGACAATTGGAACATCGTTAACATACATCGTGTACATAGTGACATCATCAGTGTTTTTTTGTAAACTGAGACTGCAAAAAAGCAAGCTCCTGGGCCATTGTAAATCCTCTATCCTCCTAACTATAGACTGAAGCTGAACAATGGACCTGGACCCAGGACGTGCTTGCGAAACTGTAATGTATTCGGTGCTTATACTTTACTGTTTTATTGTTATATCTTTTATGCTCCAGCATGGCTTGCTGTAAAGCCTGCTATATTTTGCAACTAAATATCTTTTTGCGTTGGAACCACAATAATCGCATTGGACAATGTTTATTGGTAGCGATAAAATGAACATAACAAAAGTATGACATATTGCTTAATAAATATCATGAGCTAAAGGATCGGTAAATGAGCGTTATTAGTGAGAAGATACTTGGAAACCAATATTGAGAATAAATGAGGAAAATATATATTGGATAGTTGGACTATATGATTGAAGTTGGATCTATTTTGGAAGGCTATCATATAATTATTGTATATATACAACACCTAAATTTTTATTGGAAAGGAACCGAATCAACTCCCATAGAAAGCAGTTGCAGATTAATTGAAATGGAAAAAAACATGTTAATATTTAGGATGAATTCTGATAGTTTCATAATGGCTTGACACGTTTTTTTAAACATCATCATCATCATCACCATTTATTTATATAGCTCCACAAATTCCGCAGCGCTGTACAGAGAACTTATTCACATCAGTCCCTGCCCCATTGGAGCTTACAGTCTAAATTCCCTAACATACATACACACAGAAAGAGAAAAACTAGGGTCAATTTGATAGCAGCCAATTAACCTACTAGTATGTTTTGTTGAAACAACGGAATGGTTTATATTGACTTTATTTGTATAATCTCTCTTACAGAGGAATTACAAACAAGAAACATGCTGGCACCTATCTCTTTAGAAAAAGTGGTGTATATGCTATATAAACAATGTAAACAGAGTGAAAGAAGGTGGAGAAAGGAGAAGTGAAGGCAGAGAAGGGGTAATTGTTTTGAGATGTGTTTAAATATTCTACTCCTCCATCAACAACGTCAGGTAAGCCCTGTCACTGGGTGCTCAGTTACTGGTAGTTTTGATATCTAGGACGTGACAGATATCTGAGATATTAGTAACTATGGTGAATCATTGCCTGACCTATTCTAATCTTGACCACTCAAAGTTTAGGGACACCAGCTCAGCCTGATAATAATTAGGGTATAATGGAATTTGCAAGCCTTCTTTTGCCATCTACCACTATCATCTGAGAATCTATGTCTTTTTCCTTATCAGTATTTAAAAATCATAGAGAAATTCCTTGGTGATATCTATAGGAAGTGTTTGTAATAGTTATAGAACTTTAAGCAATATGTTCATCTTAAAAATATTTAGCCTGCCTATCTAAGAATACCAAGAATACCTTTTGGGTTGACAATTTTTAAGGTCTTTGCTTATTTCAGAAAGCAGTGGAAAAAAGTTTACTTTAAGCAGTTGGAATAAGTCTTGTGACAATGTGCTTCATCCCAAAAAACAACATTTCCACTGCATTTCAGCCCTGCCACAGAAGGACCAGCTGACATCAGGTCAGTGATTCTCTCTTCTATCGTTAACACAAGTAAGAGTGTTGACGAGGACAAGGCTGAAGATCACTCTGTCATGCTGATTGAGTTAGAATAACAGACTGGAAGCTTTAAAAGGAGGGTGGTGCTTGAAATCATTGTTCTTCCTCTGTTAATCATGGTTATCTGCAAGATAACGTGTAGTCATCATTGCTGTGCACAAAAAGGGCTTCACAGGTAAGGATATTGCTGCTAGTAAGCTTGCACCTAAATCAACCATTTATCGGATCATCAAAAACTTCAAGGAGAGATGTTCAATAGATGTGAAGAAGGCTTCAGGGCACCCAAGAATGTCCAGCAAGTGCCAGGACAGTCTCCTAAAGTTGATTCAGCTGTGGGATCTGGGCACCACCAGTACAGAGCTTGCTCAGGAATGGCAGCAGGCAGGTGTGAATCTCCTTTCAGATTGTTTGGGGCATCTGGAAAAACTCTTGTCCATAGAAGGAAAGGTAAGCGCTACCATCAGTCCTGTGTCATGCCAACAGTAAAGCATCCTGAGACCATTCATGTGTGGGGTTGCTTCTCAGCCAAGGGAGTGGACTCGCTCACAATTTTGCCTAAGAACACAGCCATAAATGAAGAATTGGTACCAAAACATCCTCCAAGAGCAACTTCTCCCAACCATCCAAGAACCGTTTGGTGACGAACAATTTCTTTCCCAGCATGATGGAGCACCTTGCCATAAGGCAAAAATGGTAACTAAGTGGCTTGGGGATCAAAAGATCAACATTTTGGGTCCATGGCCAGGAAACTCCCCAGACCTTAATCCCATTCAGAACTTGTAGTCAATCCTCAAGAGGTGGGTGGACAAACAAAAACCCACAAATTCTGAGAAGCTCCAAGCATTGATTAGGCAAGAATGGGCGGCCATCAGTCATTATGTGGCCAGGAAGTTGATTGACAGCATTCCAGGGCGAATTGCAGAGGTCTTCAAAAAGAAGGGTCATAACTGCAAATATTGACTCTTTGCAAAAAAAATGAATGTAATTGTCAATAAAAGCCTTTGATACTTATGAAATGCTTGCTCAGTATACCATATAGCAACATCTGACAAAAAGATCTAAAACGCTGAAGCAGCAAACTTTGTGAAAACCAATACTTGTGTCATTCTCTAAACTTTTGGCCATGACTGTATAGTTCATAATCTGTTTTCTTACAATATCATTGTGCGGGGACTGTTTGTTTATTTTGCACAATGATCAATGGTCTCCTAAGTGGTGGATAATAAACTTTAAATCCTGTGTCCAGACATTTCCTACTGGCTGCTGGCCTGACTCCTAACATGCTATGCTTAACTAATGTTATTACTTAACTAATCTCTATCCCATTTGTGGCACTTCAGGGAGACGGTTACTTAAAATGCCAAACTGCTACTGCGCCCCCGCCCTCAGAACACCTTTGTGTGATTTAGATCCTTGGATGCAATGAAGCTACAAAACACCAGCCCCTGCTAAAGGAAATCGTTTAGGGGCATGATGTCCCATCGCCTGTTTATAGAAGCCCCGGCGCACAATCGCCGCAGTACGCTTGGTTCAGTACAATACAATACAATCAATGCACCCAGTACCCTCACCTAAAGTAGGCTCCTGGTGGTGAGGGTGGGGGGGGGGGTGCTTTCCTCCTGCTCCCCTGCTACTAGAGAAGATGGGGAGGGCCTCTTAGCTGGCAGTGGAAGCAAACCCTAATCGCCTGTGAATGTTTCCAGTAACCAGCCCCACCTTCCCTGTTACATCTAATACATCAGGCCAATTGGGCCTCCACATTTGTTTTAGTATATGCTTTTGTAAATTTTTATTTTATTTATCCCTCCTCCCATCACTCATTGCAGTCAAAGTTAGTGAATTTACATAGTAATGTCCAAAGCCTCAATTGCAGACAAAGTTCTTGCTATATAGGCTTTCATTGTGAATTAATTGCATTTAACTGTAAGCTCTGTGCCCACAACATTTAACTCCATCTTTTTAACTAATTTATAATTTTCTTTTGACACCACTTAAAAGAAGAAGAATCATGTTAAACTGTTCCATTGTTTCTGCAGGCTGCTATGTACAGTTTACACACTGTCTTGAGACAACCATGGCAACCACAGTCACATGGTAGCTGAGAGGCATTTGAATGTCACTCTGAGTTCAGTTTGCTCATGCACTGTAAAATCCTCTTCTATCTGCTAAGACATTACCACAGAGGCTTCCTACATGGTACTAAACATTGAGGTCACAAATGTATTCCAGCTGAGAGTCTGAATGTGACTGACATGCATACTTGTCCAGTGTTGGACTGGGGAATGGAGGGCTCACCAGGGTAAAGCAATGGCCCATGAAATAATGTGTGCGGCATAAAGCCCACCAGAGAGCCACTATACGGGGAGTGTCACACCATGGAGTAAAAGTTATTTATTCTTTTTTTCTTAATTGTTAATTATAAGGATGCCACTGTAGCCCCTTAATGTTGCGCCAATTCTTCCCCTTGAACCACTTTTTTTTTTTTTTTTTAAATCTCCAGCTGCCATACTCAAGTCAGTGAATGTGATCACGTCAGCCAGGCAGAGGAAGATTTGGAAACAGGACCCATGTGGAATTAGCGGGGTAGCACTGGTGACTTACAGTGGCGTCCATATAAATAATAAACTGCCAAAAGAAAAAAAAAATAACTTAATACATTTAAATACGTTTTGAAATGAAATATATACATATAAAATACTGAACGTGCGCATATCTAGATCAGTTAATGTTCCCTCTGCCTCCTTCCAATAGAACATATTGGATTGTTGCTTTAATGTGATTCTTGTCTTTTTATCACTAATATTGTCATGGTGTTGTACATTCATAGTGTGTCTTTATGTTGACTCTCCTGATGGGTCCCATGCTCTGACTAATATCGCATTGCTAGGTAAAGGTGTTTTTCTGTAGTACCACACTGATGTTCATACCTCCTGATATTATCAGCTGAAGAATTTGTTAGGTGTGTCTTGGTGAATTTCTTGCAAGGCTGTCCCTTCTGGCAGTCACTGGATTAAAGCAGAAGTTCCTGTTTGTGACATGAAGAAGGATTATATACCCTGAAGAAGAGTGCCTGTTACACTTACCATTTAAACCACTGTTAATTGCTAGAGTAAGTTATTCAATCCTTTTGGCTAGAGGGATATGCAGATTACTGCTCTGCTTCGTGTTACTGTGCTGGAAACAAATTTATTTAAAGGAATCTTATGTGAAAAAAAACAGAATTCCTTCTAAGTAAATATTAACCACTAGTTGACAGGACTTAATTGAGCTTATCTGTCCATGAATTAACCAGCAGCAGCAGCAGGAAAATCAATTCCCTTTATAGCAATAAAACTATTTGTACATATTTTTTTTTTCCTCATGGTTCAAAATGTTATCTTATTAGCTTTGCTTTAGCGCTGAGGTTTAACTGTTTCGCAGAGCGTTGCAATATTTACAATAAAGTTTTAAATAACAAACAAAAAAAAAAGCAAACCAAATCTAATAGTAGCTGTGGATGTCTGCCAAGTTCTGTTGGAGGCTTGCTCAAGAAAATGTTCCGTTCCCCCAGAAACCTGTGTTGAGAAAAGTTGAGCAAAGCTACTGTAAAACAAAACCGACCCCTAGCTTCAGACAGGGCATATCCCAAGATGGCATATGAGAACAGCTGCTGTTACAAGGAAGGATTCTGACATAACCCATGATAAGGCTGACTAGAAACCGTTCCAATACCACAGGAAAGAGAAGGGAGACTTGGGAGCACAAGCTACAGGCTTTTCACACTTTATCAATATTTAACCTATCTGCTAGAGAATGACATAAATGTAACATATGCTTATCTTACCACCTGAAGACAGCAGAGCAACTAATTGTTAGCAAATAACATTTGTATCAGTTGAAGATGTGAATTAAAACAAAATTATGTGCACTTCTTTCAATCCTGACTATATGAACCGTGGCTTCTATTATCTGGCTGTTCAGTCTTGGTGCTGAAAAGTGGGAGCCTTCAGATCTGGCCAGACATCATCATCATCACCATTTATTTATATAGCGCCACTAATTCCGCAGCGCTGTACAGAGAACTCGCTCGCATCAGTCCCTGCCCAATTGGGGCTTACAGTCTAATTTCCCTAACATACACACACACACAGACAGACTGACTAGGGTCAATTTGTTATCAGCCAATTAGCCTACCAGTATGTTTTTGGAGTGTGGGAGGAAACCGGAGCACCCGGAGGAAACCCACGCAAACACGGGGAGAACATACAAACTCCTCACAGATAAGGCCATGATTGGGAATTGAACTCATGACCCCAGTGCTGTAAGGCAGAAGTGCTAACTACTTAGCCACCGTGCTGCCCATATAATGTATGTAAATGTATGGGCCAATCTCACAGACCTGTGTATTGGCAACCTTTTGGTATTGTGAACACAAAGCTTTTGGTCCTTCCATTATGAGCTAAAATTTAGCCACACACATCGTTTGGCATGATTGAACCCTATGAAGAAACGTGCACAGTGTTTATCTGAAACGCTGAATGGATCAGGCAGCTAATCACTGTATCATCCTGTGCCATTGCCTGTTCCAGCATTCAGTATAAACCCTCCTATATGAATCAATGATGCCTACTCCAAATCATGTGTGCTGTGTTTTACCATGCAGCACAGGCTGCAAACTTATTCATGAACCCAATTAGGAGTTTACTGCAGGGGGGAGATGCACCTGACACAATGTCTGTTCTCATCATTGATCATTTGGTGTGAAAATCGGCTTTGTTATACTGTACAGTGATGGTTTCTGCACTTATGGGTCAGTAGACGTGCAGGTTGTATGCTAGCAGCAATATCTCTCATTCACCAACTCCTTGTAAACATGATTTAGCAATGTGGTCTCTGTGACAGATCTTTCTTGTCCCTCTTCTATACGACATATATAGACGTAACAATCTGAGGGTTCAATTAACATTTTGGTGCCCACTTTTTAGGTTGTTTGTGGTCAAATCAAATAATGTGAAAATTGCCCAGTTATTAGTGACTGCTGAGAATGATTCTCTAAGAAAGGGGTCTTATACACTGCTATTAATAATGTCTGTGGAATTAAAATCTGTGCTACTCTTTCCTGTTTTAAGCACATCTCATCTTTTTTGTTCACATAACTTTTGAATTTGCAAAATGTTCTCCATTGTACCCAAACCATATTACACCATTTGTTACCAGTTAAAATGGCATTTTTAAGCACTTATTTTGTAACTTGCAATTGATCTGATATATATTATGATCCCTGCTCTAAAAAGACTAAACTCTCTATATTTAACAATGAATCCTTTATCTCCTCATTCATCATTTGTTTAAATCTATCTCCTGAGAGGAAATCTATTTATTACATGTCATGGTGGCTACGTGTACTGTACCAGTCTCTCCGGTCTCCCAAGTGCATTTTGCAGTCCCTAATCCTCTATCGTTAATAGTACTTCTCTTCTTCGATTTAACTAATTAAAGTACTCAACGGATGAAAATGAGATTTTGTCAGATGTGAAGTCTGTGTTTGTGTGACCTCTCCATTGGGTTGTATTTGTAATGTGACAGTAACACTGCATTGCTATTGACGGCAGTAGAATTTATGACAAAAGGGTTTTATATAAGTTACTATAGTAATGTTGGTGTTTTATAGCACTGCGCATCCCCAATAGGTGTTTTGGTTCTCTTTTTACACTTTATTATTGAAACAAATACTGAACTTTCTGAGAACTGAAATGACACCCAGTGAGGTTTGTTGCCTACTCTGTAGAGGCATTTTGTGGGCTGGAGAGAATGCAGCCAATCATTTCATTTGAAGCCGTGTTGATGCAATACCCGCTGTCTGCAGGTGATCAGTATACTTGAAGTGGATCTGTACCCATTCGCCATGGAGAAGGGACTGCATTGTAGCATGCTCAATATGCTAATCTGCATTGGCGAGTGGTGTTGTCCGTCTCCATCCTCTTTGTCCACTCTCCTGGCCAATAGAAAGCTCTAGAAGGGATGACTTGGAGGAGTGAAGCTGTCAATGAAGAGACTCTGCTCTGCCCCCTTGAGGTGTATATGCAGAGTCTTCTCTGCACCTCCTTCCTACAGTTTGGGAGAAGAGTGCCCTTGTAGGGAAGTCAGCACTAATTGCATAAACTGTTAATCATATTAGGCAAGCTACCATGCAGCTCCTCTCCTGGGCTAATTGGTGGCGAAAGGCACATTTTTATTTTACAGCAGTTATTAAACAAAGTAAAATCACAATAAAACTGGGCGCTAAGTAATCTATATAGAACCGTGTTGGTTACAGTTGGCCGCTGCTACCTCTGGTTAGGTATCTGGTACTAACTAAATATAGACAATATAGAAAAAGTAGAGGATAGCGCTGATTCAACCGTAAAATAGTTTAATATACAAATTAAAGCCAAAGGCCTGATTATAAAAATTAACACAACTGACTAGCATACATACATGGATAATTGTTGAAATAAAATAGATATCGCCAACTTTATATACAATTACTTATCATATAAACTGGTGCACCAGCAATGAATAATTGGCCAATATATGGCAATATATATATGTAAACAGAAGATTTAAATCGAACTGTGGTCCGGACCAATCATAATGCAATAATCAAACCGGTTAATAAGCAAGACCAAAACTATTATGCAGATTATAATGTCATAGAGCTACATAGCGCTATGAAGCATAGCATATAAAAGTTATGTAAATATGGTCAAGCACAGACAGACAAAGTTGTTTGTTCAGCTCAAAAAATGAGCATATGAAAAATAGACCAAACTGGGTAGGGACTCTTCTTAATTATATACTGACATATGGACAAAAAATCCCAGGTCAAAATAGGTAGAACACGAAGGCAAAACGATTATTAATAAGCAATTTAGGCATGTAATAAAACATCAATAAGCCTTCAAATTCCTCGTTGGAAGCCTTCAAATTCCTGATTGAGAGCATGTATGGAGTTAAACTTGTTTATCCAATGTTGGATTGTGGTGGCCGCCCAGCTTGAATTATGTAGACACCACGAACCGCTCACAGCGGGACCAAGCGGCAGTCGTTATGCAAGTATGTTTGTACAAAGTACACAGTATCAAACCAAATGCTGTATTGTTTTGAGCATAGCGATACTTAGCTCATCAGGTCTCCAATCATTTGTAGAAAGTCCTCCACAGTTGGTGTAGTGATAGGAAGTGTCCGTTGTCTCCGTAATTATAAGGAAAATACAAACAACAGTCCGGCACACAGTACCCCGGGGTAGAAGGGCGGGGTTAGTTTGTCAGCTAGTCAGCTGATACGAAATAGCCAATCCTGACGCGTTTCTCCGGGCAGTCCGGTTTCATCAGAGGAATGGTAATTGTTGTAATGGCAAGTCAATTTATAATTCGATCAGGTCACATGACCAAAGATCAAAGCAAAAAATTAAAAATGATTCAGATCGTCCTCCGCTCCCTGGATGGAGTTAATAGTGTAGTTAGTCCACAGCTTTGACATGAGGCCCAGGATGCTGACAGTTGAGCTCAATGTCTCCTGAATTTCTTGTGCAGTGTTTTTTTTCTTTCATACAAGTTATCCAGGCTATGTTCACTGATTCAGTTTAGACATTCTCTTTACTGGTGTATCTATTAGTATACATATATACAGTCTGTATATGTGACAAGCATATGTAACAAGAGATTAAACCAAATGTGGACATTAGCTACATACAGTGTAACATGTGCATTGCGTGCCACGATTTGTGGCAGTGTCTGGTGTATTAAATATGTGTGAAATATAGTTTCAACCTGTGTATGCAAAAAATGCAGTCGTATAGACAGAAGACACGTTATGCTGCAGGTACTAACTTCCATTACCATAAAATATCTTAAGCATCACGTGTCTTCTGTCTATACGACTGCATTTTTTGCATACACAGGTTTACACACTTAAAATGAAATGTAAGACTCATATGGGTACAGGTACGAGTTGACCTGTGTACATTTAAGATCTGACAGCCGCTGTCTTATGGAGCGGAGAACAGATACAAAGGTATTATAACTGATCTGATCAATGTCTAAATCTGACCCACACTTATAAAAATGCATCTAGCAGGCAACACTCATTGCCTTATTATGTTATCCTATTGCTTGTATCTTTACTAGGTGCTTTTAATTCATTTATCAGGGCAGCATAACAGTTAATTATGCTCTCCAGCATCTAATCTCCGTGCTCCAGCCATAGGCAGAAAGGACAGAACACTACATGGCAGGTATGCGTTACAAGGCTTAAAGGATTGCTCCATATAAAATGGTTATTTCACGTTTCCATCTCTGCATTCTAGGTTACCTTATTTTAACAGTTGATACAACTATGTGCTCGATTGCTTGCAATGGGTCTTACATAAAGTGAAAGATATGGGAATTGATTTGTAATTGACCTATATGATCATAGTCGTAGTGTAAGTATTCCTAAATAGTATTTATTCACTTGGCAGGATTATCTAAACATAAATTACATAGAACGTATGGTAAACAATGTAGCGATTGACACGGTAAAACAATAGCAAGGACCAAGGATCAAATTGGAATAAAATTGCAAATATTCAACATGCAATGATACGAATGTGTATTCACGGTCGGCGCTTTGCTTTATTACTTAGTCTTCAACTTTGTGTCTCACAGGGTCTGTCATTTCTTGTTGATCCACTGCTAAGGCCTTGTTCTTAGTGAAAATGTTGAACAGAATGTCAATAAACATGAACACAGAGAAGGCAGATTTGCCTGCCAATCCAAACAAACAGTATCTCTTTCATTGAGACTCATGTATCATTTTGTTTTAAGCACATTGTATGTCAAATTTTGCTACCATGTCTCCTTGTCACACGTTTTCTTTAATGGTTGCTGAAAGGTTAACGGGCATTTTGTATATATTACTAGAATGCCTGTATACAGTGAATTTCAGAAACCAAGAAATTAATGTGGCAAGCAGTATCTTGACTTCAGACATGTGTTTTTTATTAAACCAGTTAACACTTTCAACACAATCAAGCAAAGACAAATCTAATCAAAATACATTTATAATATAATGTATATAGTTTATACAGCTACATATATTTCAGTAATATAAATTCAACTCTCCAGGCCAGATTTGTTTGTTACTTACTGTATTAAACCACAAGACAAAATAATTAATTGTTTCTTCAAATTGTTTGCCTGAATGTTTGCTGAGATATATATAAGGAAAATAAAAAAGGTTAAAACAAGTTTATTATTAATGGGTTTACGTTTCAATGTTAATTTATTGGAAAAATGAAAAAGTAAAACTGTGAAGATATTTCTTATCTGCTAGTTCATAAGAATTTTATAATTAAATTTGGATATACATTGCAGGGAAGATCTCTTTTGTGAATCTTGACCATTAAGAGGCTGGATTATCATTAAGGTTAAATACTCTGTGAGGGCATAGTTTTTCGGTGATGGGGTGGGGTAGGGCTTGTAATAACAAGTACTGCATATTTATTAAAGTCTCATCTCTCCAGAAAGTGGTGTCATATAAAAGCATTGGCCATGTGCACACAGCAGAGGCAGCCATTGGTCTGAAACAATATTCATGAGACTACAGCCTTTCAATTATTGGGGAAGTACATAACTAAGACTTAAGAGACTTTTGTAATATTTATAAGGCACTGAGTGAATTGATAAACTGCAATATTATTATTATCAATATGTAATTATGTTGGTTAAAAATAAATGCCTGAGCCAAGGGTAGGCGATAATGGGCTTCACTTATGGCTATGCAAAATCTTAGGGGTGTTCCTTGCTTTGGGGAAAGGTACACTGCCATTTTAACTTTGCAAATCACTTGTCCAATACTTTAATAGTATACATCTTGTACCTTTCAGTAGCACTTCAGAGAAACTGATTGTGAGGAAAACAAGGGCTAAACAACACATTATTAAACAGCATCTGTGATTAACCATAACCTCCATGTGATTGGCATATCTTTAGTTGGTACCATGTGCCTGCTTATATTCCATTAGGAACAGTTATCAGGAGAATTATGTATATTTTAAAAGAGAATAATTAAATTATGCCAGGTGGGTGACATGTCCATAAATGGCGATTGAATACTTCACATGTTAAGGCTGGGTATAAAGAACATTTCTACTGATGCCCTATCATTAACATTTTTACAAACGACTAAAAAATAAAAGTCAGCATGCCAATTCATGTGTACACACTATACATGTTTTAAAAAATGTACCCTCAGATCTGTGCTCTTCATCTGTCATATCCATCTGCTTAGTATATTGGTCATAGAAAGCATCCTTTGCAATTTGTTTTGACAAAGATTTGGTAAATGACACTATTATTATTATTATTATTATTATTTATTTATAAGGCGCCACAAGGTATCCGCAGCGCCGAACACAGTACAAACAATGGACAGTACAGGGAATAACCGTACAGAACAATAAACGAGTAATACAAAGACTTCTGATGCTCCAGGAAAAGCAAAAATATTGAGGTTGGAGCAGAAGAGAAGGTAGAGAGACAGGAGGGAGAAGGGCCCTGCTCATTAGAGCTTACATCCTAAAGGGAGGGCAACAGACAATCGGCACAGAGGGAGTCAAAGGAGGGGAGCAAGTGCACCCTTTTCAAATGAGGATCCAGGAGATGAGAGCGAGCATGGAAAGAGGGTTAAGTGGAGGGCTGGTAAGCTTTGAGGAAGAGATGAGTTTTGAGTGCCCGTTTGAAGGAGCACAAGTTAGGGGATAGACGGATGGAGCGTGGGAGGTCATTCCAGTGCAAGGGGGCAGCTCGGGAGAAGTCTTGAACACTAAGCAACATGATAGATTAAATAAACCAAAAATTGCAATGGTCACCCCATTCACTCAAAAATGCTAATGCACTGCAGAGGGTTATAAAAGAGAATGAATTTATTAAATGTAATCAACACAGTAATCACATGCACAAATGTGATTGTGCTCAAAACAATATAAAACCACTGTTATATATACCACAGTAAATAGTACAGTAGGTGCACCTATATATAACCTATTAATGCGCAATAAAAATCCAAAAGCTGGAAAAAATAATTAAAATGAGAAAAATCGTAGGTATAAATATATAATGTTGGTGGTCAAAACTGCATAGGCAATTCAAAGTTCTAGAGTATCGAAGATGGTATGATTGTAGCTTGAATAAACCAGGGATAATGGCAGAATATAATCAGGGAGAACTCCCATTCGTGTGCTGCAATTTGGTAACAATTCCTTACCAGGTAACTGGACAAACATCAGAGTATTGAAAGGTACCTCCACAGAGAATATTGAGCGCTCACATCCAAAGTGTAACAGATTCGCAGTCCCCGGAAACAAGTAGCAGTAAACTTAGTTCTTAGGAAGTAGCTGGCTGGACACGCACAGCAGATGGAAGTCTTCCTAGCGCACTGAGGGTACGCATCAAATAAACAATGTCTGTAGCGGGTATAGTATGGTATGCAGGGGTTGTCCACAAATGATTTAATGTATTAAGGATAATAAAAATATAAACCAGCGATAAATGTTGGAAGGAAATGGTAGAAATATCAAAATAGTAATATCAAAAAATAATATCAAATATAATATAATATAATATATAATAATATATATATTATGTATATAATATATAATCATAATATAAAAAAATGATTGGTGCTTTGGAACGACTATCAGTCATCGTGAAAATGTACACACTACTGCGATATATGGCCAATTGGTCGATTTTCGGGTGTTTGGCCAGATAATTGGCTGAAAAACCTCTAGTGTGCACCTAGCCTTATAGTCTGGTGTGAGCAATCTCACCATCTGGGGATTTATTAATGACAGGAATTCTGCCATCCTGATACCTTATGAGAGCATTATTCTGCCACATGCTGGACTTTGTTAACCATTTGGTAACTTTATAACTTTATACCACCTGTTGTTGCTGTCCCGGATCCTGCACTGTTAATTCGCTTAAATAAAAATTGTGTTGCACATTATTCGTTGTTGGCCTGAGTGATAGAAGAACCACACACTCATTACTAGTAGTATCTTCCACAACGTAAAAAAAACAACTTCAAATACACAAATGTTCTATATGTTATAAAGCGTCACAATGTTCTTATACACTTATTAAGATCTACAATTTTGCATAGAGCACATCTTCACATTTTACCATCTGCGCACAAACCTAGAAAGACTTCTAGTTTGCAGAGAAATCTCCAAAGGCCAAAAAGCAGGTGTGCGCTTTACAGCGGAACATCTAGGTGCTTGCTGAAAACAAAGGAATTTTGGTGCATATACAGTGAGCTTTGTGGATGAGGCTTAGTGTTCGCATTATTTGATTAAACTTGGTGCCTGTATTTCCTTGGTACCAAACTGGTACCAAATGAATACCTTCGCAAAAAAAAAAATGGAATATAGCCGCACAGCCTTTTTCTCCCCACAAAAGGAACCCCAACCTTGTTTTTGCATTTTGCACCTTCAAATTGTACTTTTGCTGGAAAGTGCATTTATGCATTTATGTAATAAACTCAATCAACCACACAAAAATGATTAATTTTATTACACTGAGCAAATTATTTATTTAAGATATACATGAGTCTAAAGGAGAAAAAAATATGAATTTAAGTGAAAGAAGTGGGTGATCATGTAGAAGTAGTTAGGATAACAAATATGTCCTCTCCGTGCACGGAATTCCATTGTTTTTTTTTATTTTTGCTATTTTTTTTTCTAGACAGAAAGACATAAAGTATGAATACGGCTCAAGATTTAAAATTGAATTTATCCATTGGAAAGTGCTGCCCTTTTTCTTACAACAAACATAAATATAAAATGAATATATAGTAAATTGTTAAGCAGAGCATCAAACAACGGAAACTTGCCGGATATGTTCCTCTTTAATTGCCTATAATTGAAAAATCCAGAGTCGGAACATGGCTAAAATCTAGAGAAAGTAAGAATTCCAGCAGCTGCTAGGGTGTTAAAACATCATAAATATGTACCAAATAAAATCATGTAAGGCGTCAGGTCAGGGGCTCCCAAGGCTCTTTGATGCGTGTGGTAAACGAAGGTTAGCTGTCTAGTCCAATCCCACAGAAAAGCTACTTACACACAAGTAGATATATTCATAGTATGAGCATGTAAGTGTTTATGTGTGCCATATGTATGTTACATTTGTTTTTGCCACACAAGTGTTAATGTAAGCATCAGCCATAAAATGTTCAGTTTTTAAAATAATCCAGATTTCTGACATATCTATACTATGCACCTACTAACAATCTTATTTGCATGTAGCCACAGGAGAACGAATGCTGGATACACAACAAACCAGGAATGACACTGAATATTATAAATGGACTAATATATATGGTAATACTGTTGTATCACATAGCTGCAGAGGGCCTTGATAACTGTAGGACTCTGGGGTTTCTATGACTACATACTAGACCAGTCTGTTTACAGAGACTTGCTGCTGACACCACATGCGTATTCCAAGTGCTTTGCCTTTGTTATTTATGATATGGTTTATGATAAGGATATATCCACCTATTTTCTCCGCCTGTCAGATACAATAAATTGGTCTCGTAAATCACTACATCTGTGTCATTCGTGATTACAGTAACATACTATTTGCTAGTACAGTAGGAGGAAATTGTTTTTAGGAAAAAATGCTCACACATTCTCATTTACTCCAGTGAAAGCAGTTCTGAAAACACACTTGTATTCCAGCAATGCAAAACATGTAGGTACACAACCTTAGAAACTAAGGTATAAACAAACTATAGTGCTGCTATAAACAAGCAGGTGTACTATACATACTAACCATAGTTGCCCACATTTTTAAATAATTTCCAGGTACACTTCAGCTGCTGAGCATGGTAATGCCTAGACACACTTCGGTGAAATACAAACCATCATGAAATGTTTACTACTTGATTTTAATATAGTGTACACACATTGAACTTCAATAAGACATAAGAATATAACTATTAGAAAAATAGGAATATTTCCAGAGACAAAACTTTAAAAACCCATGACTGCTATGGGGAATTAGCGAGGGTCCTACAACAGTGCAAAAAAGGTCAGAGTGCAATTAAAATAGCAACCTCTGATAAGGAAATTATATATAATACTCCTAGCCATCCTATGTTTTTTGCACAAGCCACTACATTGGCAGAAGCAGCCTTGGTGGGATCTGGGTTTTAAGCACAGTGCATATGGTATTCACAAATGCACAAAATACTTTTAAATCCAAGATAACTACAGATTCTATGAGGGAGATTGAATTCAGGCTTGGTGTTTCCTCTTTCGACAACTGCTGACAGCTACACAAGACACCACTTCCTTATTTAAAACTGATGATAATTTGAATGGGGTTAACAAGATGGATATACTGTACATTGTCTTACCCTTCATTACGATATATACTAATAAGAACAGCTAGTTGTGGGTTTTTTTTGTTTTTTTACACACTAATTGTAAAGAAAGCTAGATTCATAATATGGCTGCCAAATTTGCCCCCCAAAAATAGTTTAAACCCTTCACTTCATTACATAGACGACTCTGGGGGCTGATTTTGGTTATTAGGCCTCAGACCGCTTTAATGCTCATTTTGAACAACTCTTGCTTCCATCGATGAAATGATCCTACTCCTTGATCTCACTAGATGGCACTTGGTGTTACAAGCATGACTACTACATAATGCTATGTAAAAATCTGAGATTCTTGGCTATGGCCCGATCTGATGTATTTATTCATTACTGGAACACAAAAGGCAACCTGAACCTTGTTGGTATACGGACAAGTGGGAGGATGGTTAACCTGCACTTTGATGAGGAGCAATGGACAACGATGAAGGACAACACATGCAAGTACCCCTTAAACATAATTAACAGAAACATGATTGGTAGCGTTATTCTGTAAAGCTTATATCTGTATTTCAAACTTTGTCAATACTTTTTGATTGTGAGCACGTTTCTCACTTATATAAGTTTGGTGGATTTGTATCCTGGTGTAGAATGTATGGAATAATTGTTTTGAAGTAAAGAATTTACTTTGCACTAGTTACTGAAAGAAAAACAAAACACACATGTAAAGCATTTGCTTGACAGATACACAACACATGAACACATTTAATACATCACTTAAGTACCCCCAACAGATGCATCCTGGCTCCTATGTCAAAGCAACCTATCCCTAAACCTACTGTAATTGACATTGGGTGGATATGCATTAATGAGCACAAATGTACCTCTTACATAATGAATTTCAAAGAAATCTGAGTGACGTCTGGGTCAGGCACAGATGTGCTATAAGGCTTGGCTCGCAGTCAGTGTCCCAATTCATCCCACATGTGTTCAATGGGTGTTGAGGTCAGGGCTCTGTGCAGATCAGTCAAGTTTTTTCACACAAGAATCTGGAAACCTTAACTTTATGCAGTGGGGGATTGTTGTGCTTAAACGATTGTTTGGAAGCACACAATTCTCTAGAATGTCATTGTAGCATTAAGAATTTTCTCAATTTTAACAGAGAGGCACAGACAGGGCCGGACTGGCCATCTGGCACTTCTGGCAAATGCCAGAAGGGCCGATGGCTATATGGGCCGGCCCGACTACCCCTGTCTTCTTGGTGGCTGGTTCCAGGAACCAGCCACCTCTGCTGCGCGCTCCCCAGCTCCCTCCCCCGTTATGCTGTGCAGCCAGTTACACTGGTGAGTTTCCTGTTTTTTTTTCTAATTTGGTTTTTTTTAACTGAAGAGGGGGGGTCGCGGGGGTGCCGCGATTTTCGGGGGGTACCCGCGATTTTTGGAGGGGGGGTGGTCGCGGGGGTGCCGCGATTTTCGGGGGGGGGGTGGTCGCGGGGGTGCCGCGATTTTCGGGGGGGGGGTGGTCGCGGGGGTGCCGCGATTTTCGGGGGGGGGGTCGCGGGGGTGAGAGCCAGGGGGTGCTGGGAAAGGGGGTGAGAGCCAAGGGGTGCTGGGAGAGTGGGTGAGAGCCAGGGGGTGCTGGGAGAGGGGGTGAGAGAGCCGAAGGGGGTGCTGGGAAAGGGGATGAGAGCCAGGGGGTGCTGGGAGAGGGGGTGAGAGAGCCGAAGGGGGTGCTGGGAAAGGAGGTGAGAGAGCCGAAGGGGGTGCTGGGAAAGGGGATGAGAGCCAGGGGGTGCTGGGAGAGGGGGTGAGAGAGCCAAAGGGGGTGCTGGGAAAGGGGGTGAGAGAGCGGAAGGGGGTGCTGGGAAAGGGGGTGAGAGAGCGGAAGGGGGTGCTGGGAAAGGGGGTGAGAGTCAGGGGGTGCTGGGAGAGGGGGTGAGAGAGCCGAAGATGGTGCTGGGAGAGGGGGTGAGAGAGCCGAAGTGGGTGCTGGGAAAGGGGATGAGAGCCAGGGGTTGCTGGGAGAGGGGGTGAGAGAGCCAAAGGGGGTGCTGGGAAAGGAGGTGAGAGAGCCAAAGGGGGTGAGAGCCAGGGGGTGCTAGGAGAGGGGGTGAGAGAGCGGAAGGGAGTGCTGGAAAAGGGGATGAGAGAGCGGAAGGGGGTGAGAGCCAGGGGGTGCTGGGAGAGGGGGTGAGAGAGCCAAAGGGGAAGGGGGTTCTGGGAGAGGGGGTGAGAGAGCCGGGGGGTAGAGGGTGCAGGAAGACATGTGAGAGAGCCAGGGGAGTAGGTGGTACAGGAAGATGTGTGAGAGCCAGCGGAGAAGGTGGTGCAGGGGGTTAAGTAAGAGGGACAAAGGAGAAGATGGTGCAGGGGCATAGGTAAAAGAAAGTGTAAAGGGAGAGACATCTTAAGAATGGGAATGTCAGGGATGCAGCCATCATAAAACACAAGTAGTAATGAAGAATGGAAATGCGCAGAGGGGACAAGTGTTAAAAAAAAAAAAAAACAAGCCTTCATACTCCATTCACCTATATTTTCTATACCCCCACTCCTAAATTTCTGCTTCGACCACTGCCCTCTATTCCTGCTCCCGACTGCCTGTGTGAGCTGACAGCTGCTGATCCCTCCTCGCCCAGCGCGCCCACTAGGAACAGAACACAGGATGCCATAATCAGGTAAGTTCATATATTTTCTCGTGTGCAATATGTTTTTAACCATCCTTTCTTGAACTGGGGACACTACAGCGTATCCAATAATGTTTAACACTATGTATTGCTCATTATTGTGCTGTAATGTTTTTTGCATATTTATCTGTACAGAGATTTTTAATTAAGAGGAAAAAACATTGCTTGTCATAAATTTTATCTGTAATTGTGTCAATATATCTATTTTTGTTTGCATTGAAAATGATGTATTAAGCTGCTCTTGGGAGACTCACACTCAGTATCTGATATGCTGTACCAATTTTTATTTGTGAATGAGTTTTTATCTGAGCTTTACTAATGATTTGGGGGCACTACTATGCCATAATATGATTTGTGGGCACTTCTGCATGACCGAATATGTATTGAGGGTAATACTATGTGGCATAATATGACCGTGGGGCACTACGATGTGGCATAATATGAACTGGGCACACTACGGTGTGGCATTATATGAACTTCTGCCAAAGGCAAGTCTTTCATTGTTGAATATGACGGGAGCCCAAAGAAGTTGCTGTATCGGGGCCCAAAATTCCTCTTGTCAGCCCTGCCTGTGAGTCAAGGGGGTAGACGCCTCCAGGTAAATAATCTAAATGTTTCCTATCTAATCAAACTGATGGATCACATCCAATTATTTCTCACCCACCTCCTCTATCCCCCTTAATTTATATACTGTGTTATTTAAAATGAATAGAAAAGATGCATATCCAATTACTGTAGTAAAACAAAAATATTTTTCTGTGACATTTTGCTGTAGATGGAAATACTTTTAATGCGGCCATGTGGGTTCAACTGATCATTCAATAGTTATGTTTTTTTTAGATATATGTTAGTTTTATTTCATGTGGAATGATTCATGAAAATTCTGCCATTACTATTTAATTGAAGGAAAAGGGTACCTGTTACCTATATGTGTGTGAAAGTACTCTGTTCGTTGTTGCTATTTTGTGGGAGATTTGAAAAAAGCAAAACATTGTTTCCTACAGTGGCGTCTGTATAATTGGTGGTATTGCTGTAGTATGGGGTGGCGTGGTGGTGGCATTGTTGTAGTGTGTTTGGTGCTTAGTATTGCTAATAAGTAGGAGAGGGTATTGCTATAATGTGGGGGGTGACGCTGGACGCTGTAATGTGGGGGGTGATGCTGGACGCTGTAATGTGGGGGGTGATGCTGGACGCTATAATGTGGGGGGTGATGCTGGTTGCTGTAATGTGGGGGTGATGCTGGTTGCTGTAATGTGGGGGTGATGCTGGTTGCTGTAATGTGGGGGTGATGCTGGTTGCTGTAATGTGGGGGTGATTGATGTAGTATGAGTGTGTGTGGGGGGTTATTTATTGCTGTAATTTGGGTACTAATAATGTATTGTCATGGTGTTTATTGATGTAATTGGGGTGCTAATAATGTAATGTTGAGGGTCATTAGGAGAAATAAATCCCCCCCCCCCACACACACACACACTCATACTACATCATGTTGTACTGCGCCAGCATCAGTGCGCAACAATATAGTGCATGGAGCCCACAACACGTGGGCCTGTGTGCTTTAAATGCCAGGGCTGATTTTTAGTCCCAGTCCGGCCCTGGGCACAGACCAGACCATTATTCCTTGTCCACCAAACTTTGCAGCTGTTACAATGAATTCAGGTAGGAAGCATTCTTCTGGAATATGCCAAACCCAGATTTGTTCATCAGTGCCAGATGGTGAAGTAGGATTCATCATTCCACATAACACTGGTCCATTGGTAACGTGCTTACCACCACTCCAGTTAATTTTTAGCATTGTGCCCGATCCCGACAAGCAAATCTTGTGTCAACGTTGCTTCTAGAGGCAGTTTGGAACTCATTAGTGAGTGTTGCCACTGAGGACAAACTGTTTTTATGTGCAACATGCTTGAGTACTCTGCAGTCCCGTTCTGTGAGGATGTCTGGCATACCACATTCGTGGCTGACTTATTATTGTGAAGTGGAAATGTCTAAGAGCAACATCAGCACTTACAGTTGACCAGGGCAGCTCTAGCAGAGAAGAAATTTGATAAAATGACTTGATGGAAAGGTGGCATGAAATGACAGTGCTACAAAGTCATTGAGCTCTTCAGCACAACCACATACTTTTGTCCAAGTAGTGAATAATTCAAATCACCATTATAGACCGTTCTCCACTGCTTCACAGATTTAAATACATTTGTAAACAAAAGGTCTCTAAAGAAGTATCGGGTTCATAGAATCAAAGAAACCCTGTTTAAGTAGCTCTTAAAAAATTATGAAGTTGTATGGCCCTGTTCGATCTCAACACTTATCATGCCAGATAGGTTGTATAGTTTATAATGTATTATACAAAACTACTATCTTTGAAGACCAATAAAATTGCATTTAAAAAGAGTTAAATTTATGAGCTTTATTTTTGTTTCTTAGAAAGGTAAAAATTGACACCACATCCTTATCCCCGTTTCACTGGAGTCTGTAAAGACTACTCTAGGCTGTTGGAGGGAATCTGCTCCTTCCACTATTAAAGGACTCAATCTGAGGCTTATTCCTTGCCTCTATTCCCCTCCTTACATGGATATTGCCCATCACATGCAGTTTGTCCTCACTTATACAATCACATGAGTGGATAGGTCACTTCCTCCCACAAACTACCCTGCAATATTCTGTTCTGCTATGAACACAGAGTATTTCATTGACAGGTTGATCTATCCCAACTTCAAAAATGGATACAAAACGGTTTACTAAAAAGAGTTGGAAAGATAATCAAGAAAACAAAATCCACATTTTAGATAAATCAAAATGTACATTTTGCACAAAACAGTAAAAAATAATTTTGACACTTGTGTAAAAACATACAAGAGAAAACAAAATTAAAAATCAAATAGAAATATCATTTATTATAATGGAAAATCTGACATGGTTTTTGCAATAATCTCTAAATGTAAAATTATAGTAAACACTATCTTCCAATCCATTGGTCATTTATTTCCATAAATATAAAAATGTAAAGTCCTGCCTAGGAAATAAGCAGCAAAAGTTTGAAAACACAATATTAAAAATGTACAATGGATTAATAAGGTGTTATCTTATCTGTATACAAATCTTCATGTGTAACATTCTTATGTCAATAACCACAGTCACATTTTATGTTACACTCCAGCAGCAATTATTCCCATCCCTCCCGGCAGTTGAACATAACCATATACAATTACTTCAGTCTCCATGAGGCTAAAAGCTGGGGCCAAAAGTCTATTTTTAACCAACCAAGGCTGTAAGACATCATGTTAAACAAATCTGTACAAAATAAGTGACATTAATAATTTCAGAAACAAGCTAAAGAAGTTAACTAGTAAAGGGACAGGATAAGATGCTATAGGCCAGTGATGGCTATACTGTGACACTCCAGGTGTTGTGAAACTACAAGCCCCAGCATGCTTTGCCAGCTATCAGCTAGTTATCTACTGGCAAATCATGCTGGGGCTTGTAGTTTCACAACACCTGGCGTGTCACAGTATAGCCATCACTGATATAGGCCATATAAGTGAATCCCCACAAAATACATGTTGCGTATTAAAGGAAAATTAAAGGAAAAAAGAAAGTAGATTTAAAAACATACTATTGGACACAGCATCACTTTGATTCCAATGCCAATAACCCAAATTCGTTGAACACTGAGGAGCTTGCATTGCTTACCAGTCCTTTTCCACCACTAAAAAGTGTAGTATGGAGTTACTGAGGCAGTAACTCCCATCTATTTTAGAACCATTGAAATGTGCAAACCATGCAAGGACGCCAAGCCCAGCTATCAAGATTTAATTTGTAAAATACCATCATACTAGGGAATGCCTCAACCACTCTCTCTCTCTCTGACCACGGCACAAGGATATACAAAAAGGCTTAGTAAATGCAGCAATGGCTTTTGGGTGGGGACAAATAAAAAGCAAACATAACAGCAATCAATAATCATTACATAATAAATTGGCACTGGCTGGTGAAATGAGGATT
The DNA here is from genome assembly GCF_038048845.1 of Mixophyes fleayi. Taxonomy (NCBI): domain Eukaryota; kingdom Metazoa; phylum Chordata; class Amphibia; order Anura; family Limnodynastidae; genus Mixophyes; species Mixophyes fleayi. Next base: position 51,456 of record NW_027448509.1, read on the forward strand.
TTAAGTAAAATGTCTAAACATGAAATTCACGTTGAAGACATTGCAGTGCCATGTGGTAGAAAAAGTTTGTTCTTGAACATATACTCAATGTAAAGTGAGTAATGTCAATAAAAGGGCTTGTGACCTAGGACTGAAATGATTTGAAAAGGTTTCATATTTGGAACATTTAGACTAAAGATGGTGCATGCTTATTGTCATAATAGAAGTGAAACTGGTTTTATAAATGGTTTGAGTAGGTGGACTCTTTACAGCTCCACATAGCTCAAAACGGAACAGGAATCTGCCAGAAATAATTGTGGTGAGTAACATTTTCAATTATATTTCCACGTACATAGAAGTGCACATGCAGAAATATCTGTAAACATTACAGATCAGGAAAAGGCTGTCAACTGCAGAAAGTCATGGAAATTTTCTTAAGGCTTATGTCTAATGAGCACAAAGGTTGCCTTGGCAGAGGCTTACGTTTGTAATGTATTTTAATACAGTAATTGAGGATTGCACAGTTAACTACATAAGTAATAATTGGCTCAGTTTGTTTACAGTAATCTTTTTACTAGATTGTACCCATCAGTCTGCAATTTGCTTACTTAGCAATGTTAGATCTATTGCTCTCCAGCTGTCCTTTGAGTTATAAGGGGGCGAAGCAGCACAGTGTGATCATATGTTAACAAAGAACACATCAATATTAGAATCATAACATGTAGAAAAATACAAAATGTCTACTTTCCAAAAAGAACATGTTCTCTAAACTCACTTTATTCTGTATCTTTTTATAGTTCTAAACTCTGGGGAAGGGAAGGAACCCACAGATTCTTCAGAGTCATTGCTCTAAATTAATAAATATGCTTTAAGTTAGTGGATCCATACCACCTCTTCACATTCATATGTTCGATGTACATCAAGTTTATCAGTATTCACAGAAGTCAGGAAGTCGAACCATTTTCTTGTCAGAACTTTAGTTATTGCATGTAATGTGACACAGGTTTTCCATCGACTGTTTTGTGTGGGCTCTGGAGCCGTGCTAAAGAGAAGATGAAAGGACTAAAATGTTAATAAACTTGTGCATTGAGAACCACTCTTACCTTTTATTTTCTAAAACTCTGGCTTAGAATAGAACCTATTTCTAGAAAAGAAGACTGTAAACATACCATTCTTATTTAGTCTGTTAAATAGAGGGTCACTACTCAGCTTCCAAGTCCCAGAGTGTAGTGCATGGGATTTATGACTTGTTTTCCGAACCAGATGTTCCGATTCTGGAGACTCGGGTTCTCGCAGTCTATGTCCATTAACTTCGAATGCTGAAAACTCCTTGGTCGAAAAAAAAAATAAAAAAAAAAAAAGTTCATAAGACACAAATACACGCATAGCCACAATGAAAAGAATTAAACTACCCTGTTTCAGCAAAAATGTGCTTCTCATCCATGCAATTTTCTGACCTTCTTGAGTCCTCTTTAATGTAAGTTAATGTTTAAAATGTCAATGTCAAATATCATTCTAAAGAAAATATTTAAGATACAAAGTGGTCATATATTCTTCATCTCCCAAAAATATTTCATGAGGGCCTTTCTATATCAATGATCTAGTACAAATTATTTTACTATTTTCTTTTTACTTTCTGCACATATTTTAGTACAATAAAAGGGTCCCAAACATTAATTTATTTATTTTTTTAAATAACAAAAAATCCACAAGTGTTAGCATACAAAAACCATAATTTTCTCAGGCCAGGAATGAGATCAGAATGTAACAAACTTTTTTATATACCACATGACCGGGTTTGAGGAGGCTAACATTTCAAGGATGCATTTGATAAATGATTTCCAAAAACAAGAAAACCAGGAGTTAAAATAAAAAAAAAAAAAAACATTTATTCCTTCATGTTTTAAAGACTGTCCATACCAAATTTAATGTTGAGATCTGAATGGGATCTTATATTTTTAATGACTTTTGAAAACAGTGGGGGCAAGTTTACAGGTGTGGTTTTGAGATATTTACAAGAAGTGCTGAAAACTTTGTCAAATGTTTTGTAAACTTCTAACATAAAAAACACACTTTTATAGCTCAACAGAAGTCAGCGAAGTATCACCATCCTAAAAAGAAAAGAGAATGCTGCGGTCATCAGTTTAAATTTCTGAGAAAAACGACTTTTTGTGTTGCAGGACAAAGCTTTGTAGAGTGTTGAGAAATTAAGTACTGCATATTTCCTTTCCCCACCATTATATGTGAGCCAAATACACAAATGTATTTGCCATAAACTGAGAAGACTGGCTGAAGTAGGAAATAAACCTTTATCTAGGAAAAAGGTTTAGTCCCAAGTAACGATTATAAAATAGAAGTCCATAGCCTTTGCAGAAGCTACTTGTATAAAACACCCTACATACCTTTGCCTTGAAATGTTGAGATCCATTCTGAATATCACAAATCTGTGTATCATTCTCTTTGTAAACCCCCTCTGTGCCAATTCCATCCATTATACTGGATCCACATGTTTGTGTAGTGTAACCACTGTCCACCTTTACATAATAAAACAGAGGAAAGTTATGACAAAACAAGTAGGACGGTGGGGAAAAACAAGTTTATATATTTGATCCATTTACATTAGACAGCCAGTTACATTTCTCCAACGCTAAATTATTTTACCAACAATATCAAAATCCCCTGCTCACAGTATCGTCGCTCAGACAGACCCATTGCTGAGAGAACAAACTTCACACTAGCACTCACTGCAGTATCAGTTATTGTATTTACTCAAAGTTGTTAATATTAAGTGCATAGATAACATTACCTGGATGCTGCTGTTGTCATAAGGAATTACCCTTATTTCCTACTTGAAGGACAGTAGTTGGTGGAAGTATCGAGAGAAGGTTTCTGTTTTGAATAGCTGTTTCTAGACCTAAAACTATAACAATCTTCCATAAAGGTGAGGATTTGATGCATGCAGTGACCTAGTCAGCCCGGGTTCCTATCAGAATGACTCGCGGTGCTTGCTGGAATCACCAGATGGATTAAGAGTCATTCCTCCCATGATGTTAGAGCTAAGACGTTATACATGGATTCAAAATGATGGGTATACACTGCGGTAGTGGAAGTGCCTCTGGTTTATTTTTGTGTATATTACTCTGTGTGTGCGATTAACTGGTAACTTGTGCAGTGGGGCCAAAATGGATTTTTTGTGAGTGTAAAGTAACAAATAAGAGTTTGATCAGAGATGTGTTTTCTGTGCCTCAAGAAAGAACATTTGGCCAGTGTTTTATATCAGTCAGTGAAATGAGACTGCGGTCTATAGTCATTTGTTCATCGCATAGCGTGTGGGAGGCCTAGTCTTGTTGATGTTGGATTTTCTACTTTGTTTATAAGTAGTATATGACATGGGGACGTAGATGTGCTCTGGATAGTGTTGGCAAGCTATGCGCTTTCTAAGAGATTGTTTTGTTGTTTGGAATAGAAGATGTTGTGTAATATGCATTTCTTTATAAACAAACCTGTATCTCCTGAGATGGCATTTTAGCGTTAAAAGGTTAGACACAAGGGACAGAGAGGAAGGTATTTTAGGGGAGTCTTTCTGTATGTTAGCGCTATGCCAATGATGTCATCTTCTGATAGGTTAAGAGCGAGGCAAGCGGTGTGATAACAACTGGTAGGGGTAAATTATATCTGTGGAAGGTTTGTGAGTTCAGTGGCGTGCAAAGTCTACACCATGGCCACCACACCCACTACCCTTTCCCAACCAATCTTTAAAACACGGATAGATCTAGTTATTAGAGCCGTATCTCTCACAGCTAGTAAGATGTCCATTAGACCAGACTGAAGTAACACCGTAAGAGAGTTTGACCAGCTGATGGGATAGATTCACCCCAATTCCCCCTAACTTCATGTGTACATTTTCAGTGTTGGCTGTATAAGCATATGTTTTATGGAAATATATACAAAACACTATACGCGCACCTCGACTCATGATTATAGCCTGCTTCTGATTTTCCCATTTACCTTCCAATTGTAATAAGCAATCCAATTAGATTATTGATATTGATGAATGTTAACACCATTTTTAATTATATATTAACAAACATATTCCTAGAAGATTTAGAAACTTCTCATACTCATGTCACACTCTGGATAGTTTGAGAGACTGAGTTTTTGAGGGGGTTAAAGCTGATGGGGGGTTGTAATTTGGATGTTCTGTTGTAGGGTCGGAATCGATCCCAGGGTTCCAGTGCTGGAAACAGCGTCCCTATTTACTGTACCAATGTGATGCATGGGTAGACTAATATCTTGTCACATAATACATTTTAATTAAGCTAAACTTTGGCTTAGAAAATTACAGAGCATCAATTTTTCAACTACATTATATAATAAAATATTTTTGTTTCATTTTCCAGGGTGAGTTTTTCCAGATCTCAGAGTTCTCCAGCTTGTCCCCAATCCCTGGATTCACCAAGTGGCTTCTTGGAGCACTCAACTCCCAAACAAAAGAATTGGGTAGGACCGAGCTCTTCCTTGAATCAGAATATAAAGAGATATCAGATCTCATTGGAGCACCGGCTGCCGATGCCCTGAAACGTGTGTTTTCCTGCAATGAATGGATGAAGTCGGAAAGACTGGTAAAGGCTCTGGAGGCCCCAATGATGAGGCTCTGCGCTTGGTACCTCTACGGAGAAAAGCACCGTGGTTTTGCCTTGAATCCTGTAGCAAACTTTCACCTGCAAAACGGGGCGGTTATGTGGCGCCTCAACTGGATGGCAGATACAAGCCCCAGAGGAGCCGCTGCCTCTTGTGGTATGATGGTGAACTATCGCTACTTCCTGGAAGACACCACTGCCAACGGTTCTAGGTATCTCAGGATGAAACACATCGAGGCCTCTGAACAAGTGCTCAATTTGGTGTCTCAGTTCAAGAAAAATAGTAAATTATAAATGGTGATAGACCCTCCTCAGCCAGGGGTCTTCATTCTCCAGCTAGCCATCGACCGCATGTGCGTAAACCAAGTAATCACAGTTGAATAGGCGGGTGCCGATTGATGACCGATGGCCTTGTAAGTCCATGTTTTGGATAGAATCACCTGTACAAAGTGGTTCTCTTTTTTTTTTTTTTATATTATTGTTATATTAGCATTCTGCTTTATGTAAATAGTTTTACCATCTGTCATATTGTTTAAACAACAATTTCAAAAACTGTTCAGCCTTTAAAAATATACCTGTTGCCTACACATAGTACAGGCAGCAGTTTTGTGGACTGAACAATGTACAGTCCAATATTCAGGACAGGCTGAATATTGGTTCAGCCTGCAAATTGGCTGCCTGTGCTGGATCTCATTTGTGAAACGCGCTGAGCGCACCGTATATAACGACTTTGCTCTAGCATGAACTTACGTAGGCCATCCACGCACTTCCTTACCACTAATAGAGATACTTCCCCAAACTAGAAGTGAACCTAGGTTTGCAGGAAGGCAGAAAAACCTCAAGAAATGCACTTTTCTCAAAAGTGTATATGTCACATTAAAGTACGACCACTTTTGGTGGTGGTGCACCTGTAAAATGCGCTTCTTCCCCAAAGTGAAACCGGAAGGTGCAAAATAAGTCTCCCAAAAAGTATAGGGCAAGACCTGATCTATCCCCGCTCAGTGTTGGCGTGCCGTCCTCTCCTCTTTTATCTCGCTTCAATAATCTTACTCCGCAAAATAATAATAAAAATATTGTGTTTAGACACCGCGGCGTACAAAATAGACGCAACGATGGCCATGTGCCATAGTCGGCACCCAATCCCTATTTGTCAGCGCAACATTTGCTCCTCTGCTTCCACCTCGCCCGCAAACCCGTGCACTTTGGAGGGAATACAGTAAATCGGGGCACAAAGAGGATTTTAGACTTTGCACAGCCACTCGCCTATTTACATAAGCAACCGGTACACTAGGAAAAGAGGAGTCAGATTGCCAAAAACACCTATACTAAAACTGGTTTCAAAAGGACTTGGTTTTCATCAACATAAAGCCTTACAGAGATACGTTTAATCACCAAGTTTGCTATTATTATTATTTGCCGTATTAACTTAATATCGACTTCCCTGTGGTTTCAATGACTGGTGTGATTTTAAATGCTTCCTGCTAACGCAATGCATATTTGAAGTTCAAATACTGTGAACTGCTAGCAGCAGATTCTAAAAGCTGACTCGAGCATGTTTAGATTTTAAACATCAGCGGATACATGAAGGGAATTTTCTATAGCTTTCTGTATGATCTCGGAATCAATACGGGCTTTATAAGCAGCTGATCAAAAGGACAATCTTTGCCTGTGATACATCCACAAACACCAACAAGTAGATAAAGTTCTTAAAGTTGAAAGACAAGCGATAATCTATTGTTACTGCCTCATGCATTAAACCAGCCTGTCTGAAACACTTTTGTATTGCAAAAAGTTTTTTGTTTGTTCTTTTGTCTTTATTGTGAAAAAAAATCCATGTCAAACTGTCTAAGGTATTGAGTTAATCTAGTACACAAGGATGAAAGAGAAGAGCCGATAAGAGCTAATACAGTTGTTTATGTCAATTTGTTTTCCAGCAATATTCATGGTCCGTTCATTGACAACAAAACGGCTATTACTTTTACAGATGACCATACACGTTAAAATCCCATCCCAAGATCTGACTGTATTTAATGGACTTTTTAAACTTGGGTGGGGGACTGGCTTAAGTACAAAAATATAAAAAAACAAAGCCTATTATAGCTGTATTGAAACTGATCAGTAATGAAACATAGCAAAAAGATAGGCAGCTCTATTTGATGATGTTTTTTACTCCAAAGCAGATATTAATGCAAGATCAGGGCCATCTTAACAACATTATGGGCCCCTGGGCAAAGCAGTGCACCGGGGCCCCTCCCTTGCACCCCCTTCTCCTCTTTTCTCTTATTCTGTGTCTTCTGCGTCTTTGAATCCTTATTTGATCCGTCAGGGCTCCTCTGTGCTGCGCTCCTCAATGAAAATGATGACATCATGCCCGACATTCATGGTGAGCGCAGCACGGAGGAGGGGAACAGGGAGTAAGCCAGATCGCCATCTGACCTGACCGCAAAAGTAAGTTTTTTTTTGCAGCATTATTTATTCTAATTAAGAGCCCTGCCTATAGGGCCCCCTTGTCTAGGGCCCACGGGCACCTTCCCTTCGTGCCCAGTGGAAAAGATGGCCCTGTGCAAGATATTGCAATATATTTTCTTGCCTTTATTGAGGATTGCAGATATCCCATAAATCAATGTTTTGGGCTAAACACAGGGCCATTTACCAAGACAATGCCATTCCAGCCATATTAAGGCCTTCAGAAAGACAAGTCAAAATGTTGCGCTCTACTCCTGTATAAGGCAAGAGCAGCTCTATACTAAAGAGGGATATCCCTTCCCTGAATCAATTGAAATAGTAGTGAAGTAAGCACCTAAAAACTCAGGGTCACCGTTGCTAGAAAAAGGGGAGTCAAATCTTTCAAATGAAATGACCATTTAGTAGTTATTACCTGGTTATCACCAGACAATAGTATCCATCACAATGTAAATAATTAACAGTCCAATGATGGAGAAGGAGGACATAGGTCTCCCCCATACTAGCTTCAAAAAAATCAGGAGGTCCGCAGAGGTTCTCTTGGGCGCCCTCCTCTGGGCACTTCGGGTTTAGCACTGTGGTTTGCGGGCACTAGATGACCAAGGTTCGGGACCTGCGATCACGTGGGTGGAGCTGGTCAGGCAGATTCCCGACACCCCCGTGGGCGGGGCTATCACCTGTCTATCATCTGCAGGCGGAGTAGTGGTAGCAGCGCAGCGCTGGGAGCCGGGCGTGTAGCCAGTTATTGTCCTGAGATCAGCTGAGTGTAAGTTGGTGGTGAGTGCTGTGTATGGCTGTGACTGTTGTTGTGTATTCTAATGGGGTCTTTGTGTCTGTGCAGGGGAACCAGAAGAAGACATGGCTGTCCCAGCGGAGAGCGGTCAGTAAATGAATCCGGTCTAGGGGGGGTCTTTAGACCACCAGCAACTTGTGCAGCTCTAATCACGTGACTGAGTCGTATTTTGCTCAGGTTTAAATATCCCAGGAATCACGTGATCTGGGAGCTTTCTCCTGGTTTAAAGGGCGAAAGGTTACCCCCCTTTATATGATCCTAACTGCTTAGCTGGCAGTATAGTTCATATCCAAATGGTGGTTATCAGATCTTTGCCCATTCTTGTACAATGTGTTTGTAGAACTAAACAATAATATTGTATTTTTAGTATCAGAGTTGTTTATTTATTTTGGAAGCCTCCCAACTAGTCCTTTCGTTGGACCTAAACACCGCTTTCCTTGTGTCTGGACTATACTTGTAAAAAGCAATAATAAATGGGGCTAATGGTGTTTTATAATTATTGGTATAGTAAAGGCTGCTGTACAGTGTGCATTATTATTTTATTACAACTCAGGGTAACCATTCCTGTTACGAAATAGTGGTAACATGAGTAAGTGTAAAGGAGGGGAAAGCTCAGGCAGATGTGATGCTCTTCCTGTCTGTTTTGCCTCCTAAGCATCTGGTCATAACTCCACCAGGTCAGAGGCGAAATGAGACTATTTTGTCAATTCTGCATTTTTAAAGTTTGTTAATGTGCGTATTGTCGCTAACCAATAACGATTGTCGAACCTCGATTTGTGTTTCCAAAGCACAAAGATTTATTCGCAATAAGTGGAAAAATATGCTCAAGCGAAGTAAAAGTAAATACAGCCGTTACTTATCGCAGGCGCTCTGGATCCAGTGCAGTCATTCAATCCTGAAGTCTGGGGACAAGATGTCTGCACTCTGGATCACAAGCTGCTGCTTATATACACAATCAAATACAGTAATACAATGAAGATGGTATGGCTTGCATCTATTGGTCCGGGTCTCAGGAATGTTCAAGGGGTCGTCAATCATTGGCTGGTTCATCCTAAGGAATCCAAAGGAGGGGGTCATCTCTGCAGGGGGTATGCTCTGCTCTTCCCGCCAGGGATTATTAATCTCACTTTGCACCTGTACCTACACCCATGCCAATGTATGTTATCAATGGATTTGCATGCCAAACCAACCATACATATATTATGCCTGAGGAAATGTTATCATGCAATACCATGTTTAACCCAGTGATTCCTAATAACTACACATCTGCTGAAACATTATGGGCAACACTTTTAGAACAGGCTTATATACATGATACGCTGTGTATTAACAGGAGAACCGTGTTCAACAAAAAAACTAAACGTCTCCAAATGTTAGCTAAATTGGTACATGCTTATGAAGATAGGATTTGGACATCTGAACACGCTGAGATGATACTTAAAAACAAAAAGGGCACTGATGCAAATTCTCATTGCCAGTGCTGCATTGAAAAGGTTAAAAGTGTTTCCATACTTGAAGCACAATTGGAAGACAAAGATATGGCCAATATAGATAGGGGAAGGCAGATTTGTATGCTCACTTCCCAAATATTAGAGAAAGAAAAATATTATACAGATGTTGATAAGGAATTGGCAGAACTGTATAAAAAAAATCAATGTATTCAGGGATAAGGTAGCATCTAATGAAGTTCTAATTGCTGAATTACAAAGTGATTTAATGAATAGAACACAGATGATAACCATATGCAAAACTTTATCAATGAGTTATCACCCTTCTCCACAACACATAATACATCCATGGCTAGAAAGCAGGTTTGTATAACAGATAAGAGAAGCAGTGAAACAGGGAGTATAGGACATAATATACATATGCCCATACTTACTCCTATGATAGATCAGCGAAATCAAATAGCCTCAGTGGCTGACCCTGTAGCATGCACATTAACTTATTCCCCTACACCCATGGGGAGTGTCTCTAATGGTCGTGCACAATTTTCGAATGATCAAGTTTTTGGCCTAGGCAGCGTTTGGGAAACTGTACATACCGCTCCTACACCACAAACAAGTCACGGTAATGGCACAGGATTGCATGTTCCCCATCGAAATTATAGTATGGAGAAGACTCAATTTCTGTTGAAAATCCGTAAGGAAATTTCAAAATATGATCCCATTATAGACCCTTTTACCTCCTGCGATATTTTTGAGGGACATTGTGACAAATTTAGTGTCGCCCCAGAACATCGCATGGACTTGTTTAAATTGTGGTTACCCACTCACCTCAATCAGAGGTATGCAGCAACTGGAAAAACTGCTCCCAAAAATGGTCAATTTCACGATGAGGAAGAGAGACTTTCTGTCCTCATGAAATTGGCAACTGGCCATTGCGAAGTTACCCCAGAGATCCTATCTAACTTTAAACCAACCCTTCACGATGAGCCATTGTCTCTATGTGGTAGGTTTGAAGCAATGTATAGAAAAGTCACCAAAGATCAAGGAGCAGGTGTTCCACAAGGCATGATACGCATGTTTGTGGAAAAGTTTCCTTACGTTGACACAGCAATTCGCTAAAGAACCAACGCTTGCAGATGCAGCAATGGTTATAGAAGAGTATAGACAAGATTTGATGAAAAATAGGAAGTCACTGAAGATGAGGGAATATGTTGTGGTAAATGGCAGATCACAAGATAACCGTTACACAACATATGGCAATGTGCACAGACAGACACATATTACACCTACAGCTCCTCCACAGGAGAAATGGGTGAATGTGCAATGTTATGCATGCCTAAACTTTGGCCATGTAAGACGTAACTGTCCACAAGGTGTTCGCAAAGAGTATATAAGGGACTCTGAACACCTGGTCAATAACAATGGCTTTAAAAACAAGCCCCATGTTAGAGAATTAGATGAGCAAACACATACCCAGTCAAAACTGCAGCACCTGAATCAGATGCAAAAATGTGTGTCGCTTGTAAGTACACATACTGGCCAAACAACACAGTCTCATGTACAGTCACATAACTCAGTGACTCCACAGACACAGAACTCTTTAGAACAGGTAAACAATTGTGACGTACAGAAAGCACAAGTAGCATTTCGCACAGCAGATGTCCCTACTGGGAATCTGGTGCAATTAGATTGAAGGTTAGGGATCCCTAAGGATCTGGCACCAATATGCAATATCATATTGAATTCCTCAGGGAGACCCCACATAATGGCCAAAATAAAAAATGAATTACTGAAAATTCTGCTTGATACTGGGGCAGAAATTTCAATCACTAATGTAGAACATGACTTACTACCAGACAGCCCTCAGTGTGTGGTGACTGGATTTGATCACCAACAAGGGGGGGTAAAAGCCCAAAGAATTGGGGAAGTCACTGTGGAAATCAACAATGATTTCACCTTAAAAATTCCTATGTGGTATTATTCAGGTTCTGATAACATAATAAGCACAGGAAGAGGCATTTTCTACTCTGAAAAGAGATCTCTCTTCTGCCCCAGTTTTGGCCACTCCACACCCATAGGGTGAGCTGGCAATTCAGGCTCACGCCGGCCCAGAGTTTATATCAACAGTCTTACTACAAGAAGTAGGATCTGAGACTAGACCACTAGGCTATTTCTCAAGACTTCTTTCTCCTGTGGAAAGAGGTTTTGATGAATGTGCAAAACAACTGGCTGCAATACATTATGCTGTCAAAGTGACAGAACATATTGTGGGCTTTAGACCCCTTACTATACAGACCCAACACTCTCCATTAACCCTTCTACTCTGGGATATGCTGCCTGGTGTCTCTCAACAGAGGTTTTGGAGATGGATAATGGATTTGAGTGGACACAATCTCCAAGTAAGTCACAAGGCCAAATATGTATTGTCCCAACTGCTAAACACAGCAGGGACGGAACACGACTGTTGACAAATGTCATATGATGAAACAATGACTTTGTTTAGACAAACACATCCGGATGACCGAGTCATCTTTGTTGATGGGTCTCGGTCTCACACGGATGGGAAATATGTGACAGGTTATGCAGTCTTGGATAAGACTACAGGGCTTTAGAGTCTTGTTAAATTACCTAGTCACCTGTCAGCACAAAGGGACTGAACAATGCTTAAAAATAGCAGAAACGGTACTGTGCGTCAGCCTGAGCTGAATGTACTTCAGCCTGAGCTGGCAGTGCTCTCACAAATAGACTCTATTTGTGAGAGCAGTGCCAGGGCTAATTAAACACCCTCCTCTCTCTTTAAGCCTCCTCGCCGTGCAGAAACTTCAACAACAATTTTATGACAAGTATGATAAAGTGATTCCATGTAGGGGTGTGCACCGGCCACTTTTCGGGTTTTGGGTTTTGGGTTCTGATTACCTTCAGGTTTTGGGTTCTGATTGGTTTTGCCAAAACACCCCACTCAAGGTTTTGGTTCTGATTTTGGGTTTTGGGTTCTGATTTTTTTTTAAAAAAGCATAAAAAGTGCTAAAATCCATATTTTTGTTTTTTTTTCACTCCTACACTATTATTAACCTCAATAACATTCATTTCCACTAATTTCCAGTCTATTCTGAACACCTCACACCTCACAATATTGTTTTTAGGCCAACAGGTTGCACCGAGGTAGCTGGATGTCTAAGCTAAGCGACACAAGTGGGCAGCACAAACACGTGGCCTATCTAGGAGTGGCACTGCAGTGGCAGACAGGATGGCAGTTTGAAAAACTAGGCCCCAAAGAGCACATAATGCCAAAAAAGAGGTGAAAGATGGAATTGTCCTTGGGCGCTCCCACCCACCCTTATGTTGGTGAAATAGGACATGCGCACTTTAACAAACCAATCATTTCAGCGACAGGGCCTACAAAACTGTGGCTGAAATGATTGGTTCGTTTGGACCCCCAAAAAACGAGCTGGCAAAGAAAAAAAGAGGTGCAAGATGGAATTGTCCTTGGGCCCTCCCACCCACCCTTATGTTGCGGAAAAAGGACATGCACACTTTAACAAACCAATCATTTCAGCAACAGGGCCTACCAAACCACTGTGGCTGAAATGATTGGTTTGTTTGGGCACAAAAAAAGCAATTTATCTCTCCCTGTACAAAGTAAACTGGCTCTACTGAGGCAAGATGTCATCCTCATCCTCATCCTCTGATTCTTCGCCCCCTTCAGTGTGTACTTCCTCATCCTCACACATTATCAATTCGTCCCCGCTGGACTCCACAATCACAGGTCCCTCTGTAGTCTTTGGAGGCCATTGCTGATCTTGATTGAAGAATTGATAATTCATTTTTATGAACATCATCTTCTCAACATTTTGCGGAAGCGACCTCCTTCGCCGCTCACTGACCAGGTTCCCCGCTGCACTAAAAACTCTTTCGGAGTACACACTGGAAGGGGGACAACTCAGGTAAAATAGAGCCAGTTTGTACAGGGGCTTCCAATCTCCCTTTTTTTCCTGCCAGTAAAAGTAAGGACTGTCTGACATGTCCACTTTGATGGTGTCAGCAAAGTAATCCTCCACCATTTTTTCAATGGTTAGAAAGAAAAAAATGAACCAATCCGCTCCAAGGTCTGGACAAACCTCAATTAAATATGTTTAATTATAATACATGCTTTGAGGGGGTGCTCTCATAACTAGAAATATCTAGAGAATAACAGATACAGGTGATAATAAATATCAACTGAACAAAGTAGTGTGTGAGGCACTCCTGTCCGAAAGAAATATGTCAGTATAAAATCAACTTTATTGATATGTACTTAAAAAATTTGACATAAACAAATAGCTAAATCCCACCTGGATCGGTGAATTAAAATATACAAGTGAATAGAATTGAAAATATGTGTAAAGAGAATTAAAAGATGACCCAAAAAAAGGGGGTGGCCGATCAATGTTTTCAAATGAAAGACTGGTGTTGTACTATAGTTGGTATTAATAGTTTAGATCTGGTCCTCTAATTATATATTTCTATTTTGACAATTCATAAGACCATCAAGACCTGATGTAAAGTGTCTCTCCAGAAAAAGCCTAGGCAATTATCTCTATGACTAACATAAGATGGTATGAATTCCACATAAATTGAGATCCGAGCGTGTCTTTATGTGTACCCCCTCCCTCCCTATCCAATGTTTGGCCTATCACTGAGAGCCCTGGTGTCACATGTGACATGCACCATGTGACAAGTGCCATCCCATGTGTGAAGTGCGGCGCAGATGGAACAAAGTAAGTGTTGGTGGGGGCGGGGGTGTTAATATTATATATGTGTTATGTTAATACAGATTGAGTGAGTGTGTTATGTTAATGTAGAGTGAGAGAATGTGGTGTTATGTTACTATAGAATGAGTGAATGTGTGTGTTATGTTAATGCAGAGTGTGTGTGTGGGCACAGTATGTTAATGTAGAGTGCGTGTGTGCGGTCACAGTATGTTAATGTAGAGTTTGTGTGTGGGCACAGTATGTTAATGAAGAGTGTGTGTGTGGGCACAGTATATTAACATGTGAGGGAAGGGGGATCTTAATATAGTGTGGGAGGTAGGCTATTTAATGGTGGAGTACAGGTGGGGGCTAATTATTTGTTGGGTGCTATTTTATTTGTGGGGTGATGATGGGGCAATTTAATTTAATAATGGGGCATATTAATTTAAGATGAGGTGACGGGACCTTTAATTTAATGTTGGGTTGGTTTGGGACTATTAATTGAATAGGGGGCTGATTATATGGAGGGGTGCTATTTATTAAATGTGAATATGGATTATTTAATGCCGTGGATGGTTTGGGGAAATGGTTATACTAAACGTAAAATATATTTCGTTTATTGCTGAGGCTGTTTGGAGGGAGGGAAATAGAATTATATATTAAATGGGATTACTATTTAATTTTAGGGCTGGTTGGACGGAAATAAGACTATTTATTAAATGTGTTTGCTATTATTTTAATGTCAGGGGCTGGTTGAGGGGAAATAGATCTATTTAGCAAATTTGAATATTATTTTAATGTGGCAGATGGAGGGAGGCCTAATTACAAAATGTGGGTGTTACTGATTTAACACCGGGGCTGTTTGGAGTTTTCTAAATCTCATGCACCCAGTTTTTTACAAAAAGGCATCCAATATTCCAGGATCAAGACAAGTAGCAACTGAGCTAAAGACACCAGCAGCCACAAGTGGTGAAAGTGAAAAGAACAGGTAGAAGAGAACAGGATAGTCTGCCAACTGTCCTGAATGTGGAGGGATAGTCCCGAATTTGAGTGAATATCTCCAGGGCCAGTGCTAGGGCCCTTGGCGCCCTAGGTACACTTTCACATCTGCGCCCCCCCAGGCACACTTTCACATCCGCGCCCCCCTCCAGGCACACTATCACAATCCGAGCCACTCCCCAGGCACACTTTCACAATCCGCGCCCCCCCCCAGGCACACTTTCACAATCCGCGCCCCCCCAGGCACAATTTCACAATCCGTGCCCGCCCCCTAGGCACACTTTCACAATCCGCGCCCCCCTCCCAGGCACACTTTCACAGTCCGCGCCCCCCCCACAGGCACACTTTCACAATCCGTGCCCCCCCCTCTCCACGTCTTTCCTTACCTTAACTTGCCGCCATAAAGCTGCTCCTCTCTGCTCCATCTCCTCCCCTCCACTCACTGACACTGTCAAGCCGTGATGATGATGTCACGCTCAACAGTCAGTGAGTGGAGGGTAGGAGACGGAGCAGAGAGGCGGCGGTGGTGATCCATAGCCCCTTCCCCCTCCCCGTGGATTTATCGGAAGCTGTGCGGCGGCCATGGAAGGTATGGTCAGCTGTCGCCGAACAGTTTTAAATTAATTTTTATTCTGTGGCGCCCTCCAGAGCCCGGCGCCCTAGGGAACTGCCTAACTTTGCCTAATGGGAGCGCCGGACCTGAATATCTCGCTTAGTCAGTATTTGGACAGTTGGGAGGTATGTCCTGCTTCACACTGTACTGCTTGTGACAGCAGAGCTGCGTGCACCTAACAGTAGTGCTCACGGTATTGCCTGTGTATTGTATAAAATTGTAAATTCTAAAATGAATTTGTCTAAATACCTAAGACACTGGTTTTGGAGTTTTTTTTACCAGAAGACCACTGAGAAATTTTTCCACCCACGTTAGCGGCGCTTTGCATCGTCTCTACTACATATCTATTACGGATCAGTAAGGATCATATGTTGCCTAACATTATGGATTGTCAGGCCTATTCGTTCTGAGAAATTCTAAGTGAAAATTATTTACAAGACTTTGTTGATTATCTCAAAATATCTTAGTTGGTTTGAATCAGAATCTAGTGCTGCTGTACTAGGTTTGCATACTTGTTCACATCACTGTTGAGTAAAGTTAATCTCCTACTGGTCCGGACCAAATTATTTATTCAAAAGTGTTTATATGCAATTGCTCTTAATAAAATAATAAATTACTGTTTAACATACCTAGCCATGCAATGATATATGTTCATTACACTGTTTGCGACATAGAAATATTACCTTGTTGTTGTATTTACTTTCCTAGAGGATTGGGACCCACCTGTAACAAAACCCCTTGGTTTCCCATTAAGGCAGCACCTTACCCATTTTTACAATACATAGGGTAGCACGGATCCCTTATTCCCTGTTTGTCAGGTATGTGGTTAAAAAAACAAAAAAGTGTTGTAGGGATAAGGAACATATAAAATAAAATGCAATTTAAAGTTAGATTTGTTTTTTGTTGCATTATTTATTTAAGATTTACCATTTATAATAATAAAGTGTCACTGGATTAAGCAACATTAAAATAGCCTCTTTTTATATTGTACCAAAAAAAACACCCTTTAAGAATGGACCGCTACTTATGGTCCAGTGTTGTGTGCTTGCCAGCTGGGCTAAAGCCTGCCAGCCAGCCAGCCGCTGCTTGGCACTACTCTACCTGGAGGCGCGAAGTCTAACGGGACATGTTGTCTTCACCGGGAACCCTAGCAAGAAGGTATGGGCTTTGAAGCCACTGCCCAACAGGTCGTAGGCCCTCAGAGAGAGCGGTTAGACAAGACCTGTATGGAGAACACAGGAGTAGAAGAAACTCTGCAAAAAGAAAACCACAGAGGGGTGAACAGGCTTGAGAAGGAGATAGCTGTGTCTGAGTGGTGCTGAACTGCAACTGAGAAACCTTAACAGGAGGAAGTGATGTCTGTTGATGTTTAACACTGAACAGCAAGCAGGAAATCATTGGAGCAGCTAGCTGAAGCAGAAGGAGCAAAGGGAGCCACGTCTGTGCACTGTCAGGGCTTGACACGCAAAGAACAGGCACCTGAGTGCAGGTGCAAGTGTCTTAAATACCCTGCTAATGAGAAAGGCACCGATAGTAAAGAAGAGGAGGATTTAAAAAAAGATAGGGTCTGCACATGCTCAGACCCAAATCCAAGATGGACCCCCAATGAACGGAAGCGGTGCTCAGCGCTGAGAGGGGCCCTTGCCTGTAGCAGGTAAGTGTGCGAGGACCCAAATATGGGCCCGACGTATGATAATATGGCAATTTGGCAACAGGACTGTTCAGTATGGCTCTCAATTAGGAAAGTAAAATTACACTTAGTTCCTGGTCCATGCAGCATAAGAGGTGTCCCACCATGATTTCTGCCCAGTTTTTTGTATAATACTAGCCCTGCTTTTGTCAATTAACAAGAGTCCAAGTAGGTTTAGGGCCTTCTGCTCACTGCTCGGATAACATTAATGACATACTTGCCAACTTTCTCACGTCGGCGTCCGGGAGTTGTCTGGGAAAGGTGGGCGTTTCAGGGGCAGGGCTATGCAAAGCACGCCATCTTGGCCCTGTGACATAATGACGCAAACGCATCATTTTACAGTGGGGACGGGGCCTAATATCGCTATTCCATGAGAATCACGGCATTTTGGATCTAATTCTTCCTACTCCACTAGAAAATAGGCAGATGTGGGAGGCTGCCATACTCTCCTGGGGTTCTGGGAGACCTACCCGGAAATCAGGAGTCTCCAGGACATTACGGAGGAGTTGGCAGGTATGATTAATGACCATACTGAGTAAACATGTTGGACATTTTATAGTATATTTAAAGTAACCAGGAATATAATGATAACTGAGTGCTAGTTAGTTTACCACCCTGAACTTTAGTGAAGGTCTGAGGAGAAAAGTTTATTTAGGCACTGACAGTTAGCCTTTCAGGGCCTCTCTAACAGCCTACCACTTTACTAAGCCAAGGAAGAAGAAGGAATGCTGTGAATATCTGGGAAGGGGGATGAAGGTGTTCAGCTAACTGCTGTCAGCATTCAGAGCTGGCTGCCCATCTCTTGGCACTAGAAATCGTTCTGCAATGAGGCAACAATATAATCTGGCAAGTGTGCTCTCCAAAAGTGTCCCCTCAGAAGGTAGGCAAGACCTTCAAAATAAATCATTATTTGGAAAAAAGTTCCTCTATAAAATGAAACATTTGGACTATAATTTAATATCTACACAGTGAATTTGTTTTTACCAATTCACTTTCAGTAAGTTTAACTTAATACCATGTGTCTTATTAAAACATTGTTAATGTAGATCATATCAGAATGAAATTACCAAAAAGATAAAAATAGAAAGTGTTATAAATCAATAATTTTATTATTCAGACAATTCAATTCTTCTAAAGTTCATTTTTCATTTTATAATTTCTGGGAATAATTACTATATAAATATTATATAAACCTGTAACATTGATTTTACGTTCCCAGACAGACTGACTCTTACAGCACTGAAATCACAGGAGTTGCTGTGATATATATGTATATATATATATATATATATATATATATATATATATATATATATATATATATATATATATATATTAGTCAGCCATTCAAAGGATTTTGTAGTACATCATCCTATAGTTTAGCATCTTGAGTTGAATGCTCCTGAGCCATTTAGGTTTTGACCCAAAAAGTCTTGTACTGAGCTCCCTTTCATATTAGGGAAACTAATGTGAATTTGGATAACCATTCTAGCCAACATTTTTATTGTCCACTCCGGGAAATCCTCCTGGAGAGCAGATATGAAGCACAGTTGTAGTTATGCTACAAAAGGGATGTAGGTGGGCACAGGAAGGTATATGAGTATGGTTGGGCTTGAGCTGTCAGGGCGTAAGGCAAGAATGAGAATGAGACTGCGGTGGGCATGAAGTTGTTAATGGGCATGAGACTGTGGTTGGCATGAGAATCCTGTAGGCATTAGGCTGTAATGTTGTGTACAAGGCTGGAATAGTGGGAACGTGGCTATGGTGGGCTACACGTGTTATGTAGGGCATTATGTTACATATAGGAGAATGTCTATATATAGTGAGTATTAGGCAGTTATGCTGAGCATGGCATTGTATGTAGTGGGCTAGAGGCAATCTTCACTTATTGCCATACAGTACATTACAAATATGTTCTTGTTTGTTATTGTTGATTTTTTTTTAATTAAGGGGATGTAGTTGAAAGATATTGTTTTGTGTGGAGAAAGTGGCAATTGTATCCCCAAAACATTTTATTGAATCTGAAGTTCAAATATACAGGAATTTAGCTTTAAATATATAAAGAGTTAGGGAGAAAGGTTTAATGATAATGCCTCAATTATACAAGATTATACAAGATTAATGAGTACCTATGACCTATTGAAGATTCAGAATGGGAAAGTGTAAATGATATAATCTATGAAAAAACAAGTTTTATGTTAGCTAATATGGAGATCGTATGAATTAAGAAATTATCCCCAATAACCTGAGTTAGGTGAAATATTAATGGGGAAAAGGGAAAGACTTGCCTAGTGTCATTATAAATATTAATTATTAATTAATAGTTAATTTAATGAATAACCAGTTTATCTAATCAGATGCCTAGGTGCACAATCATCCTGAAATGATTTTTCCAATGTAGGTAAGTATGAATAACGGAGGATCAGTTTAATATAGAATATAAAGAAATAGGGTGGGAGTATATTATGGTGCTCATGTAACTAACAAAAGCTTGCAGTGAAAACAAGTACCAGTGCAGAATAATTCATTTAGTAACTGATCTTATAGAAAGAACAGAATGTTTAGTAACAGAAAAGGTGAGGTAATAGAACTACTTAATCTGTTAATTGGTAGTTCCGTGAGAATGGTAAACACTGGTGCACAATAACAGTAATTCCATAGCATGTGATTTAGGCACATATTATACACCCATGTATTACTTAATAAAACATGGAAATGATTATAGGCTGTGTAATCAAGCAGTGCCGGGAGATAGCGTAGAAGTCCTGTAGAGGGATCCATAGAACTCAAAGACCATCACAATGTTTTTTCAAGTTCCTGCAGTTCTATTACCAGGGGTTCACCGATCCAACCGGCTGTGTTGTGGGGAAATACACTTGCTCGGAGTTACCACAGTTTAAAGAGATGAAATTTCACCTCTAGGTTTATAATGACTTTGAATCATTGCTAGTTTAGAGTCTGAATAGAAGGATACCTTCATGAACATTGGAGGTACTACTGGGTTATTTTTAACAACGGAAATAATTTTCTCTTTAACTGTGTAAAAGTGAATTATTAGCAGTATATCTCTTGGGTTTTGGCTCCTAGAATGTTTTGATTTTGGCAACTAGTGGGCACTAACCATTAAAAGTTCACATCAGCAGCAGCAAGGAGTAATGCCAACGGGGAGGGTGCTCATGTAAATAAGGAGTTTGTTGCCAGTTGACTATATTATCAGATGCCTCTTATGAACAGACTATCTCTCCTGGAGCAGTCTTCTAAGTCTGATGTTTCTGGGAATAAATCCAGAACATTTACTATCCCTGGAAGTGATTGCATTTAGCAGGTGATCGCCATGGTATCAATGGCTATTTTTATTTGGATTAAGTTAACGGTAGGTGAACCCAGGTGGTCGCCTAGAGCGCCAAAGTTTAGGGGGCACCTGAAAGACTGACATAAAATCACTCTTGCATTGTTTTTCAGCCACCTCGCCTCCACACTGAATGCTGGCCTCAGACATGGAGGAGCAGCTTCCAGCAGTTTATCTCCATGTCACTGATACACAGGAAGTGAGTGGCGCTGGTCTATGAAGTTACAGGCCAATGCTACATTCCCAGTCCAGCATAGGAGCAGAATCTGCCCCTCCCCTACTCCACACAAGATTAGTAGCTGGGTGGGGTGGTGGGTCAGACAGGAGGGGAACCGAGGAGGAGAAAGGGTGCCTGGGACGCTTCTACCAGCACTGCATCAGGCTCAGTCCACAATACTATCTGTATTGAGAACACTAACCCAACTATGGCTATATATGCACACATATGTGTGGCCATATTCTAGTGCATTCTTGAAAAAAGCTAAAAGGGACAACAGATCTCTATGAAGGAATAAAGGGATAATACAAATGGGCCTTTTAGCCTACTGGCTCTTGAACACTGTCTATACCACATAATGATTGGTCAAAATATTTATTATAAGTGTGGGCGCATTCCTAAAGATAGTGTTTATATAAAAGAATTTCTGCAAGTGACAGAAATAAAAAATGGATATGTTTTTCAAGTTATAAACCTACCTACACTTCAAATCTCCACACCAAGCTGAACTCACATATGAATGCCCTTGAACCACATCTCCAAGCAAAAGCTGAAGACATGGGGCCTGATTCATTAAGGATCTTAACTTGAGAAACTTCTTATTTCAGTCTCCTGGACAAAACCATGTTACAATGCAAGGGGTGCAAATTAGTATTCTGTTTTGCACATAAGTTAAATGCTGACTGTTTTTTCATGTAGCACACAAATATCAACTTTAAATTTCAGTGTACAAATAAACTCAGGGGCAAACGCAGGATTTTTAAGGGGGGGTTTCCAAATAGTTGAATTCGGAACAAAGCAAAATAAAGCACGAAAAAATCATTCCTACCACACACTAAAATACTGTACATTAAAACAATCTAAACCCTTCATTAAAATGAGTATTGAAACTCCATATTAAAACTAGCAATGGTACCGCACATCAAAATAGCATTGATAACACACATTAAAACTAGCAATGATATTCCACATTAAAACTAACAATGATACCGCACATCAAAATAGCATTGATAACACACATTAAAACTAGCAATGATACTCCACATTAAAACGAACATTGATACCGCACATCAAAATAGCATTGATAACACACATTAAAACTAGCAATGATACTCCACATTAAAACTAACAATGATACCGCACATCAAAATAGCATTGATAACACACATTAAAACTAGCAATGATACTCCACATTAAAACGAACATTGATACCGCACATCAAAATAGCATTGATAACACACATTAAAACTAGCAATGATACTCCACATTAAAACTAACAATGATACCGCACATCAAAATACCATTGATAACACACATTAAAACTAGCAATGATACTCCACATTAAAACTAACAATGATACCGCACATCAAAATAGCATTGATAACACACATTAAAACTAACATTGCTAATGTATATGAAAAAAAACGAACAACAAAAACAAACAAAAAACATTTATAACATGACACAAGTTTGGACTATATATATATATATATATATATATATATACATATATATATATATATATATATATATATATATATATATATATATATATATATACCCACATACACATATATACATATATATATATATATATATACACATATATACATATTTACATATATATACATATATATATATATATATATATATATATATGTGTAAATATGTATATATGTGTAAATATATATATATTTATATATATGTATCTATATATATATATATATATATATATATATATATATATATATATATATATATATATATATTTATATAGATTTGTTATTGGGTTACAGGGTGAAATCAAATACTGGCCACGATCAATCTGATGTAGTTTTTTTTATTAATAGACCAAAGACTCCATTTCTGGGGAGCCTGCAGGGTATGCAGAGCTGTGTGATTATATATAAATATTGTATTATAGGATTAAAAAAGTAGAGGAATCCTCTACTTTTTTAATCCTATAATACAATATTTATATACAATAACACAGCTCTGCATACCCTGCAGGCTCCCCAGAAATGGAGTCTTTGGTCTTTTAATAAAACAGTACATCAGATTAATTGGGGCCAGTATCTGAAGCTCTTTTATTATTTAATAATTGAAATAGCGCTTGAAACATCAAGCCCTACCGTGCCCCAGCAGGGAAGCCAGCCAGTGATGCCGGGTATTCAAGGGAGGAGCTGCTGTACTCGCGCATGCGCAGCAGCTCCTTCTCGCCGAACGGGGGTTATACAGCAGCCGCGGCGCAGTGACAGAAGCGTTGCGGCGGTGCTGTAATAGAAAAAATCTTTGGCATGTTTTAAAACATGCTTTTGCCCGACCGATCCGCGGAGGGGGGGGGGGGTTTCTGGAGACTCAGAACCCCCCCCTGCGTGCGCCCCTGAAGCTATCAAGTGTTTGTGTGCTACATGAAAAAACAGTCAGTATTTAACAATGCTAATTTGCACCCCTTGCATTGTAACATGGTTTTGTCCAGGAGACTGAAATAAGAAGTTTCTCAAGTTAAGATCCTTAATGAATCAGGCCCATGGTCAATTCAAAATACAGGCTCCAGTTGTGCACATGTGCAGTGTGACACGTTTTACATAAGTCACATTTTTACATTGTGCAAGTGGACTTACGTGCAACTATAAATTAAGTATTTCTTATAATGCAAAGCACTAACCTAAAGAGCAGCCATGTAAATGGTAACTTTCATAAGTGTCAGCCCTTGGTTTGCATGATGAAAAACCTAACAAAACTTTATTTGCTGCTTAATAGAAAAGAAAGGTACCAAAAAAAAAAGTATATGACATATAAATCAACCCAGTCACACTCTAAATTCTTTAGGATGCTTAGAATGGTGCAGGAACAGGTGAGTGTCCATCAAATGGAGATGCATTTATAACAGTTGCTTTTGGAGGGGATTCAATTCAGGAGAAATATCATTGATAGAAAACATCATCACTTTTCCCACACCTGTGTATTCAAAGCCTTAGTTGTAGATTTACTAAAAATCGTGTTTTCTGGCGGTTTTAAACCGCCACATAACGCTGGCAGCTTAGTGCTCCAAATCGGCGCATTTATTATAGGACGGTTTGAGGCTGCGATGTATAATGCCTGGCGAAGTGTGGCGGATTGAAAACCACATGCAGTTTGAGCAATCTCACCTCTCACAACCACCACTTTTTTTCCTGGCTGTGTTCCTGGCGGTTTGTCAAATAACAGCTTAGTAAATATGGATGTTTGTATTTTGATCATTTTAAAACTGAGGATGGCGATTTGTAAAGTGGTGGCTTGCAAAACTTTGGTTTTCAGCATTTTAATTCCATCCACCAGTTTTCTGTGTATTTTTCCGGCGGTTTCATCAATTCGCCCTTTAGTATATCTAGCCCTTCGTCTTGTTGTAGGGATGCCCACTACTATTGGGTTCAAACTCCTCCTTTGTAACAGAGACACTACATAACTAAGTAGACCTGTGTAACCAAGTGCTAATGGTGTAATATCATCCTCATGCTTGGTGATATCAGCTGCCCTTCCCCTCATGACAGAGGACCATGCCACACTCACTCGTTTCATCAGTTGGTGTCAGAAGAACACTAATGCACTCTCAGAAATAATGTGGGTTTTTTTCTAGCTGTGCTAGAAGAAAATAATTTGGTCAATGACACCAGCAACAAGTCTAGGAATACCTTTTCTTAAAAACAAAACAAAACAAATATGGATCCTTATATTGAACAAATGCATTTTTGGTGCTAGGAAAAGTGTTTGATAAAGACATGAAATCACACAGTCTTTAACACAGTATCACGAATCTCAACGGCTTAGTTCCATTCTGATCCTTGTATACATGGGTTTCCCGTGGTTACTCCTGTCTGTTGTACAGCCTGGTGTTCCTCTATCCTCGGACGCCATCTTGCCAAGTATTCTGCACATGCACAACCCCGGGAACCTTTAATAACCTATGTTCCATGGTGATAGGAGGATCACCAGCCAGTTCCCTTTATAAGGGTCCTCCTCCTTTCTATGGGTGTCAGATCATCAGATCTCCCTACCTGATAGACAGCATCTCTTCAGACTCCTGTCCATGCTAATACTTCATCATCATCATCATCATCACCATTTATATATATAGCGCCACTGATTCCGCAGCTCTGTACAGAGAACTCACTCACATCAGTCTCTGCCCCATTGGAGCTTACAGTCTAAGTTCCCTAACATACACACACACAGACAGAGAGGGAGAGAGAGACTAGGGTCAATTTTTTGATGGCAGCCAATTAACCTACTAGTATGTTTTTGGAGTGTGGGAGGAAACTGGAGTACCTGGAGGAAACCCGCGCAAACACAGGGAGAATACTTATCTTTTTTCCTGTCTTCGCGAGTTTGGCCGTTCGTTCATCGGCTGCAGCTTCACTCATCATCGGTCCTGTTCCAGATTTATAACACCTGTGTGGATCTCAGTGTTTTTACTCTGGCCGTTCGTTCATCGGCTGCAGAGTATCGCTCATCATCGGTCTTGTTCCAGAGTTATAGCACCTGTGTGGATCTCAGTGCAGTGCATTGCTTCACAGCTATACCTGTTCAGCTTGTTCCGCTCTTAAGCCCAGTGTCTATACTGCATCGCTCAGCATCTGTCCTGTTCCTGAATTTCTACACTAGTGTATACATCGGTTTTTCTAAGTCCGACAGCTCATCGCTTCACAGTACTACCCGCTCAGCCTATACTATTATCGAGATTCGTGGCTATACTGCTGATCATCGCACAGCATCCGTCCTGTTCTGGAACTCCATACACCTGAGGCTACATTTCATTCTGCCTTACAGTTTCTTCGTGGTTCTCTGCATTATCTGCTCTGAGCCCCCTAGAGAACCGCAATCTGCGGTTGAGAGCAGCTAAGACCATATTCCCTTTCAGGAATCCCTGGTGAATACCTCTGCTCTGTTAGACTACGCACTACTCTGGGGGTAGCTGTCACTCAAACAGAGATCAAGACCATTCCAACTATCTAGCTTTCGACAGTCTATTACGATGAGCCATCTTCTCAGGTCGTTTCTTCACAGAACTCTTCCTTAGGTCTTTTTGACCAGTTAAATCAGAGCTTCTGTAGTTGGTGGGTGCTACATCGTTGCTATGTCTGTAGTAAATTATTCAAATATTCACCCACTTGTTGACTTTGGAGTGCGCTGGCTGTGCGCTCACTGTGCGCTTTTGAGAGTGCTGGTGCTCAGACTCTGTTTGTCAGATGCTTAGAATGTCTATGATGACTTTTACTTTACTGCTTGGCTTGACCCCAGAATCTGCTGCTAGAAAGTCCACAATTTTGTCCTTGACGACTTCTCCTTTTCTGGTTTCTACTTTCTCTTTTGTAAATGAGGTGCGTTTCTTCCTAAATGAATTAAGCAACAGAAATGATTTTAGGTAATATATCTTCTTACAATGAGAAGCATGAATCCATGTAGATTTCTCCTTGATTTTAACACCTGGCTGCAAATTTTGACAAGGTCTGTCCACAAGTTGAGTTTGTGTGCCTATCGCAGATGCTTCAATCTTCTTTATCTGGTTGCTGAATTAAATCAAATAGCTCACTGTTAGATCATTTGTTACACTTTTTAATATGTGGGAGCAAAAACAACATTAGGCTGCCTCTCAAATAAAAACTCATATGTGCAAATGTTCAAAATTTGTTTTCAATTGTCCCATTATACCTTTCTACCTTTCCAGTCAACTGGGGATGATTGTGGCATATGTATTTGCTGGGTAAATCCTATTTGTTCACACATTTTCTTAAACACACATCCTGTGAAAATCTAACATATAGAATTTCATACGTGCATGACAAATTCATGTACAAGGGAAGGACTCTCTGTTTGTGGAAGATGTGAAGGTATTGTTTTTACTTGTCTACCTGCATTGCTCTTCAAGCAGATAATGCAAAAAGCACAGTATTTGGCTGATACTGGTGTAAATCCAAGTGCATACCAGTGTGTCTGAATCAGATCAATCATGGCTATCTTACCTGGGCAAATCCATGTGACATTTGTGCCAATGCGGGCAAGAGTGATTTGGGGCGACCAGTTTACCTTATTTTTTGCGCCACGTGAAATCTTACATCATAATCTTGGTCTTTTCCTGTGACTCACAAACTTTTTGCATATCATTTAATGTTTGTTCATCAGATAAGCAAACAACATTTTGTATGGTACATTTTTGTTCTGTCCTAAATTGCATCTGTGCCTCTGATTTGGCCGCTATGTCTGCTCTGTGGTTACCTTTGGTAACTTCATGATGTCATATGTGCTTGACATTTAATAACAATTTGTGATGGCTACTGTATTGCTACTAATAACTCTTTTACTGCTTCAACATGAGCAATCAAAATATCCTAGATCAGTGGTTCCCAAACTTTTGCAGTTCGCGGCACCCTTAGAGTCTCCAAATCTTTTCAAGGCACCCCTCCAAAATAATTACTGAGCAGTCCTGTTTTAGAAGTAGTTGGGTCCAAAAATTGTAATAAGTATTTAGGTCAGGACAGAAATACTTATTTAGTTGTATGCAAAAATGCCCCCTCTGCATCCAGACACTCTGCCCTCAGGCACTCTGCCCCCTCTGCATCCAGACACACTGCCCTCTCTCACACTGCCCCCTCTGCCCTCTGTCACGCTGTCCCCCCTCCTCTGCCCTCTCACGCTGTGTCCCCCTCCACTGCCCCTCTCACGCTGTGTCCCCCTCCACTGCCCCTCTCACGCTGTCTCCCCCTCCACTGCCCCTCTCACGCTGTCACTCTCACTCTGCCCCTTCTGTCACACTCACTCTGCCCCTTCTGTCACTCTCACTCTGCCCCTGCTGTCACTCTCACTCTGCCCCGCTGTCACTCTCAGTCTGCCCCTGCTGTCACTCTCACTCTGCCCCTGCTGTCACTCTCACTCTGCCCCGCTGTCACTCTCACTCTGCCCCGCTGTCACTCTCACTCTGCCCCTGCTGTCACTCTCACTCTGCCCCTGCTGTCACTCTCACTCTGCCCCTGCTGTCACTCTCACTCTGCCCCTGCTGTCACTCTCACTCTGCCCCGCTGTCACTCTCACTCTGCCCCGCTGTCGCCCTCCGCTGCCACGATCCCTGTCACTCCTCTGCCACGGGCAGGAGGCTGCTGGGTCCCGGCGCCCGGCGGATTGGTAAGTTTATGTGTTCTTTTTTTTTTTTTCTATGTCTGGCCCGCGGCACCCCAGTGACAGCGCCGCGGCACCCCTGGGAGCCGCGGCGCACACTGTGAGAACCGCCGTCCTAGATCAAGACAAACGCAAAACACTTTTTTGCTAGCGGGCATGATTTTGTTTATGCTTTAAGTGTACAGTTTGAACATCATCCACTACAAAATAACCTGACTATATTACACACCTGTTTCTGTTTTCTTATGACAGCTGGCATCCACATAATAATTTAATTCAGGGTTTTAAAGTGGCATTTTACTTAAATCAAGCAAAATTTCAGTTCTAATAACACTATCTCCCCACTCCTCGCTCTGAAACTGATCAGTTTCATTTATGGGTAATAAAGAAGTGAGATTGAAAACATTCAAAACATGCAATGTATTAGTTTTATGTTTTTGGGGTACATGCACTTTTAAGGGACACCCCAATACCATGTCTGCATGATTTGTCAACCATGAGTACTGGGGCTGCAATCGCTTTAAAAATAATAGAAAACGCTTTGCAAATGGGTCTAGCTGAGCATTTTAGTGTGCTATTGGTCATGGATCATTTCCATGTTTCTTGTGTCTAGGACTTGTGTCTCTGCAGTGTAAACAAGTGGTTTAGAGGCTGTGACTTTTATTTGGGGTTGCTATTTGGAAAAAAATTGTATCCACTGTCTCCAATGCAATGAGGTATCTGTGGCCTGGTGAGACACAGTGTCATATATTTTATGTATTAGTATGGGGCAGTTCTTAAGTTTCTAAAATAAAAATTTCAAACTCGAGTGAGAAAACAAATTCATCACACTGAATCAGGATTTAACCACCTTTGGAAGAAAAAGAAGCAATATTATCAATTAGATTTTGTCTAAAATAGAATAGATACAGAGGGCTAGATTTAGTAAGCTGCGGGTTTGAAAAAGTGGGGATGTTGCCTATAGCAACCAATCAGATTTCAGCTGTCATTTTGTAGAAAGTACTAAATAAATGAAAGCTAGAATCTGATTGGTTGCTATAGGCAACATCCCCACTTTTTCAAACCCGCAGCTTAGTAAATCTAGCCCATAGTATCTATAGTATAGATGAATCCTTGACAAAGTCTGGCCCAAGTATACTGCACTATAACAAAGACTCTTTCATAGATTGTGGGAGACACTGATACTTATAGGTGATTCATGCAGACAACAGTTGTGTAGTTAAAACTTCCTCAAACTTTTTGTAAAGCTTCCTCTGCGCAATTTCCTTGACACTAAAAGGCACGTTCAGATGTCTTGAAAGTTGGTGTTTGTGGATTTTCTATACTTTATTTCTAACAAATGTTTTCTTTTCCTTTTTAATTATAGGGAAAGCTTCACGATTACTGGGAGCCAGTGTGTGATGATTCATTTCAGGACAGTTCACCAGACACTGTCAGCAATTCACCACAGGAACATTTTTGTGAATGACGTAAACATTTCGATTAGTATAACAGACATTCGACATCCCAAAAATTAAATGGACAGCCCTATCTTTTCTATAATATTAAAAATGCTGTTACGAAACCTTTCATTCTAATTTTGCTTTCTTACAATTCAAATGTCATTTTTTTTATATTACTTATAATGATATCAAGTATGTGATTACAGAGAAGACTTTGCATTAAGAAATTAACAAAACATGTTTTAGATTAATAGAAAAATAACCGATTGAAAGTCCCTGATGGTATAATAGAACCGCTACTTGAACCATGCTGGTAAAAAACAAATATTTTTAGTGATTTATGGTTATCCTTATTAGGATGGTTAATTTGCACTACAAACACACTGTGTGCATCATTTTACATTTTTAGCTTTATAGACATAGGGCTAGATTTACTAAGCTGCGGGTTTGAAAAAGTGGAGATGTTGCCTATAGCAACCAATCAGATTCTAGCTTTCATTTATTTAGTACCTTCTACAAAATGACAGGTAGAATCTGATTGGTTGCTATGGGCAACATCCCCACCTTTTCAAACCCGCAGCTTCGTAAATCTAGCCCCTAATCTGTTTTGTCAATAACTTTTTATAGCATGGGTCTTGATTGCTTTAGTCCTATACCTGTTTGTAATTGACATGGGTTAAAACGAGCTACAAGACACCACTGGCAAAAATACTACTGACCACAGCCATCATTTATGAAGTCCCCTTATTAAACAACTTAACC
Source organism: Mixophyes fleayi (assembly GCF_038048845.1). NCBI lineage: Eukaryota > Metazoa > Chordata > Amphibia > Anura > Limnodynastidae > Mixophyes > Mixophyes fleayi. The sequence continues at coordinate 81,733 of NW_027448509.1, forward strand.
CTGTCAAAGCAAAACTAAAGTTAATTATTGGCAGGTTAATTGAAAGATATATCTGTCTATTCTTTCCATTGCTCAACTATATCAAGGCTTAGGCAATCAATGTGTCCTCTGTATTAAACTGCTTTTCCAGGTTTGTACTATGTTATTTTTTTTACAAAAATTCTTACAAGAATATAGCACTTTAAGTATACCTCATTTTGTATGTTGGTTATTTATATTAAAAAAAGAAGAAAAAAATCCACAAATGCTGTCTTTTGTCAATTCGGCTTGAAAATGTGTTCTGCAGTGAGAGAACCATGTAGATTGTGGTGATACCTGAATGATCAATTGAAACAGGTTTCCCATTCATCCTATTTGGGAGACACTGCTATCAATGGGATATAAAGGATGAAGTGCTGGAGTAAGCATTCTCTAACCTATAAACTTGTTTGTATCCCAGCTCCTCCCTTCTATACCCCTCCATCCATATTTTCTCTTTTCTCTTCTTTTTTTGTTTTTTTAAACTGTCATCTATTTATATAGCGCCACTAATTCCGCAGCGTTGTACAGATAATGCACTTCCATCAGTCCCTGCCCCAATAGAGCTTATAGTCTAAATTCCCTAACACACACACTGGCAGCACTACATAAAATGCTCCATGAATTGACCCTAGTCTGTCAATGTCATTAAAAAAATATATATATATTTTTTTAAACGACAAGATTAAGACAGCTTGAGGTTAGAGTGTACAATGAGTGAGTGACTTTTTTGCCGCTTCCTGCTGTGACCAGCTTCCAACGTGGGTTTGCCTCCAGAGGGTTCTGTCCAATGCCACCATAGGTGTGCCCGGAACCCCCTTGCTTCATACACCATTTAATGCCGCAGAGCTGGACCGCAGCAGCCGAAGAGACTAAGTTTCTCCCCCTCCTGGCTGGGGAAGAGGAGTGCTGAAGTCTGGGTACACCACACAGTCTAGGGGCTGACCATCTGGGCGGCGGGTGAGGTGGTGGGCGCCTTGCGACAGCCCTCACTAGGCATTGGTGAGAGGGGATTCTGGCCTTGGGGATGGAGGGTTTCTTTAGTGCTGGACCCAGGAGGGAGGTGCATCCCCATGCTGCCGAAGCACCTCTTCCTTGTCAGGCTTCCCGCTAGACTAGACAGGCTGCAGGTGAGACCAACCCAAGAAAGGCCTGGTCCAGGTGAAGACTTACGCCAATAACTGTTTTGATTCAAGTGTATCTCCAATATTACATGCACTATGAAGCTGTGAATAATTAAAACAAGAGGCATGTATTCTGTATACCCTGAAGTTATGTTCTGGGTGAACTATTTGGACAACGGGGAACACGTCTCATTGATAATAAGGATCCTGGGGAAAGTACTGGTCCTTGTCACCACAGTTACCAGAAACCCAATGCTGCAACACCCTTGGGGTACTACGCAGACTCTATGGTACAGACTATTATGAATAAATTGTAATATAATTTGACTAAGTCCACCTGCCATGGTAAATGCTCCCTCATATGGTTTTCGAGTACTGAATTATTTAGCCTTGTGTCCAGTCACTGTACCCATGTGATTGATATTGAGTACCAATAATATTTACCATATTACATTTATATACCTCTGCCCTCTCTCACGCTGCCCCCTCTGCCCTCTGTCACGCTGTCCCCCCTCCTCTGCCCTCTGTCACGCTGTCTCCCTCCTGTCACGACGTCCCCCTCCACTGCCTCTCACGCTGTCCTCCTCCTCTGCCCACTGTCCCCCTCCTCTGCCACGCTGTCTCCCTCCTGTCACGCTGTCCCCCTCCACTGCCCCTCTCACGCTGTCCTCCTCCTCTGCCCACTGTCCCCCTCCTCTGCCCTCTGTCACGCTTTCCCAGCTCCTCTGCCCTCTGTCACAGCTCCTCTGCCCTCTCTCCCCTTCCTCTGCCACGCTGTCCCTCTCCTCTGTCCCCCTCCTGTCAGGCTGTCCCTCTCCTGTCCCCCTTCTGTCATTCTCCTCTGTCCTCCTCCTGTCACGCTGTCCCCCTCCTCTGCCCTCTCACGCTGTCCCCCTCCTCTGCCCTCTGTCACGCTGTCCCCCTCCTCTGCCCTCTGTCCCAGCTCCTCTGCCCTCTGTCTCAGCTCCTCTGCCCTCTGTCACAGCTCCTCTGCCACGCTGTCCCCCTCCTGTCACGCTGTCCCTCTCCTCTGTCCCCCTGTCCCTCTCCTCTGTCCCCCTCCTGTCACGCTGTCACTCTCCTCTGTCCCCCTCCTGTCACGCTGTCACTCTCCTCTGTCCCCCTCCTGTCACGCTGTCCCTCTCCTCTGTCCCCCTCCTGTCACGCTGTCACTCTCCTCTGTCCCCCTCCTGTCACGCTGTCACTCTCCTCTGTCCCCCTCCTGTCACGCTGTCACTCTCCTCTGTCCCCCTCCTGTCACTCTCCTCTGTCCCCCTCCTGTCACGCTGTCACTCTCCTCTGCCCCCCTCCTGTCACTCTCCTCTGTCCCCCTCCTGTCACGCTGTCACTCTCCTCTGTCCCCCTCCTGTCACGCTGTCACTCTCCTCTGTCCCCCTCCTGTCACGCCGTCACTCTCCTCTGTCCCTCTCCTGTCACGCTGTCACTCTCCTCTGTCCCCCTCCTGTCACGCTGTCACTCTCCTCTGTCCCTCTCCTGTCACGCTGTCACTCTCCTCTGTCCCCCTCCTGTCACTCTGTCACTCTCCTCTGTCCCCCTCCTGTCACGCTGTCACTCTCCTCTGTCCCTCTCACTTTGCCCCCTCTGCCGCGCGCCAGCCATAAAAGCAGCCAGCCACACAGCAGCTGTCACTGATATGACAGCTGCGTGAGAGAGGAGGATGCTGGGTCCCGCCGCCGCGCGGATTGGTAAGTGTTTCTGTTTGGTTTTTTTATGGCTGGCCCGCGGCACCCCCTGAGACAGCGCCGCGGCACCCCTGGGAGCCGCGGTGCACAGTTTGGGAACCGCCGGTTTAGGATATTTGTTTTTGCAATCACGTTATATGGTCGCATTATATCCATTAACTATATTTCCAATTATCCTCTTTACTTGAGCAATCTTGTTGTTTTGTTAATTTTTGTTCTTTGTTCTGTTTTAGTTTAGAAAATGTTCAATAAAAATGATCTTCTTTAAAAAACAGCAAGTCTGACGCGATGTGATTTGTGAACTGTTCGGGAGACACATAGGGGCATATTCAATTGTTTGAATTTCCCGCAGCGTTAATACTAAGCCAGATTTCAGCTTGCAGCTCCGAGACGCGAGCTGAAATCCAGCTTTCACACTTGATTGGCAGATTAATGCATCATTATTGCTAAGTTTGATAACAGTTGTCTAATACAGTGACACTGGTAGAGAAAACCACTATAGACATTCACATAAGCAGCTCTCATCATCATCATTTATTGCATAAGACTTCTTTAATTATACTAAGTTTTTGAGCAGGTCTGCATTATACTTAATTATATAAGGGAGATGTACTTTTAGTAAAAAGTAGCTCTCCAATTTCAAAAGTACATCAACGTAGTATTAATACTTAGATTTAAAGATTTTCTGGGATAAATGAAATACATTCCCAGCAGCCATCTCCCTTTGCCTCTATCTTATTGCATATTTTGTCCTAATGTGCTTTCATATTTACATGTCACCATGTTTCCATTGGCTAGTACCTTAAAGTCAGATGTCTGTCAAGCAAACTGACCAGTGACAGAATTGCTTTGTGAGGTTTACATCTTTATGACATCAAATGCTTCACATGAAAAATGCAGTTCATTGTCAAAAATCAGCTATATTAGGAGAGTGAGAATTGTGTTTTAGCATCAATTACACACTAAATATGCTGTCATTGTGTATGTTTAATGGATGTCTTTCAGTTTTAAAGATAGACAGACCGATAGATAGATAGATAGAAAGATAGAAAGATAGATAGATAGAAAGATAGATAGATAGATAGACAGACAGACTGATTTCAACTGGAAGCAGTGCTTACATATTGCTTAATTTTTGGTGGTTATTAAATAGTATGGGTAGGCAAGAAAAGTGCATATATCTTTTATTAGCATAAACTTACCCAAATGCGCTCTTGCATATTTAAGGCATTCAAAGTAATAATATTTCACAGCATTAATACAGTTATGTACTAGACTGGACAATGGTAAGCAGAGCCAGTACTTATATCAACAATGGCCTTATCTGTGTGAAGTTTGTATGTTCTCCCTGTGTTTGCGTGGGTTTCCTCCGGGTGCTGTGGTTTCCTCCCACACTCCAAAAAACATACTGTTAGGTTAATTGGCTGCTATCAAAATTGACCCTAGACTCTCCCTCTCTGTCTGTGTGTGAGTGTGTGTCTATATTAGGGAATTTAGACTGTAAGCTCCAATAGGGTAGGGACTGATGTGAATGGGTTCTCTGTACAGCGCTGCGCTATTAGTGACACTATATAAATAAATGATAATGAGGATGATGATGATATGTGTTTACTATGCCTATACACATAGCCAGCTTTCACACTTGATTGGCAGATTAATGCATCATTATTGCTAAGTTTGATAACAGTTGTCTAATACAGTGACACTGGTAGAGAAAACCACTATAGACATTCACATAAGCAGCTCTCATCATCATCATTTATTGCATAAGACTTCTTTAATTATACTAAGTTTTTGAGCAGGTCTGCATTATACTTAATTATATAAGGGAGATGTACTTTTAGTAAAAAGTAGCTCTCCAATTTCAAAAGTACATCAACGTAGTATTAATACTTAGATTTAAAGATTTTCTGGGATAAATGAAATACATTCCCAGCAGCCATCTCCCTTTGCCTCTATCTTATTGCATATTTTGTCCTAATGTGCTTTCATATTTACATGTCACCATGTTTCCATTGGCTAGTACCTTAAAGTCAGATGTCTGTCAAGCAAACTGACCAGTGACAGAATTGCTTTGTGAGGTTTACATCTTTATGACATCAAATGCTTCACATGAAAAATGCAGTTCATTGTCAAAAATCAGCTATATTAGGAGAGTGAGAATTGTGTTTTAGCATCAATTACACACTAAATATGCTGTCATTGTGTATGTTTAATGGATGTCTTTCAGTTTTAAAGATAGGAAGACCGATAGATAGATAGATAGAAAGATAGAAAGATAGATAGATAGAAAGATAGATAGATAGATAGATAGACAGACAGACTGATTTCAACTGGAAGCAGTGCTTACATATTGCTTAATTTTTGGTGGTTATTAAATAGTATGGGTAGGCAAGAAAAGTGCATATATCTTTTATTAGCATAAACTTACCCAAATGCGCTCTTGCATATTTAAGGCATTCAAAGTAATAATATTTCACAGCATTAATACAGTTATGTACTAGACTGGACAATGGTAAGCAGAGCCAGTACTTATATCAACAATGGCCTTATCTGTGTGAAGTTTGTATGTTCTCCCTGTGTTTGCGTGGGTTTCCTCCCACACTCCAAAAAACATACTGTTAGGTTAATTGGCTGCTATCAAAATTGACCCTAGTCTCTCCCTCTCTGTCTGTGTGTGAGTGTGTGTCTATATTAGGGAATTTAGACTGTAAGCTCCAATAGGGTAGGGACTGATGTGAATGGGTTCTCTGTACAGCGCTGCGCTATTAGTGACACTATATAAATAAATGATAATGAGGATGATGATGATATGTGTTTACTATGCCTATACACATAGCCAGCTTTCACACTTGATTGGCAGATTAATGCATCATTATTGCTAAGTTTGATAACAGTTGTCTAATACAGTGACACTGGTAGAGAAAACCACTATAGACATTCACATAAGCAGCTCTCATCATCATCATTTATGGCATAAGACTTCTTTAATTATACTAAGTTTTTGAGCAGGTCTGCATTATACTTAATTATATAAGGGAGATGTACTTTTAGTAAAAAGTAGCTCTCCAATTTCAAAAGTACATCAACGTAGTATTAATACTTAGATTTAAAGATTTTCTGGGATAAATGAAATACATTCCCAGCAGCCATCTCCCTTTGCCTCTATCTTATTGCATATTTTGTCCTAATGTGCTTTCATATTTACATGTCACCATGTTTCCATTGGCTAGTACCTTAAAGTCAGATGTCTGTCAAGCAAACTGACCAGTGACAGAATTGCTTTGTGAGGTTTACATCTTTATGACATCAAATGCTTCACATGAAAAATGCAGTTCATTGTCAAAAATCAGCTATATTAGGAGAGTGAGAATTGTGTTTTAGCATCAATTACACACTAAATATGCTGTCATTGTGTATGTTTAATGGATGTCTTTCAGTTTTAAAGATAGACAGACCGATAGATAGATAGAAAGATAGAAAGATAGATAGATAGATAGATAGACAGACAGACAGACTGATTTCAACTGGAAGCAGTGCTTACATATTGCTTAATTTTTGGTGGTTATTAAATAGTATGGGTAGGCAAGAAAAGTGCATATATCTTTTATTAGCATAAACTTACCCAAATGCGCTCTTGCATATTTAAGGCATTCAAAGTAATAATATTTCACAGCATTAATACAGTTATGTACTAGACTGGACAATGGTAAGCAGAGCCAGTACTTATATCAACAATGGCCTTATCTGTGTGAAGTTTGTATGTTCTCCCTGTGTTTGCGTGGGTTTCCTCCGGGTGCTGTGGTTTCCTCCCACACTCCAAAAAACATACTGTTAGGTTAATTGGCTGCTATCAAAATTGACCCTAGTCTCTCCCTCTCTGTCTGTGTGTGAGTGTGTGTCTATATTAGGGAATTTAGACTGTAAGCTCCAATAGGGTAGGGACTGATGTGAATGGGTTCTCTGTACAGCGCTGCGCTATTAGTGACACTATATAAATAAATGATAATGAGGATGATGATGATATGTGTTTACTATGCCTATACACATAGCCAGCTTTCACACTTGATTGGCAGATTAATGCATCATTATTGCTAAGTTTGATAACAGTTGTCTAATACAGTGACACTGGTAGAGAAAACCACTATAGACATTCACATAAGCAGCTCTCATCATCATCATTTATTGCATAAGACTTCTTTAATTATACTAAGTTTTTGAGCAGGTCTGCATTATACTTAATTATATAAGGGAGATGTACTTTTAGTAAAAAGTAGCTCTCCAATTTCAAAAGTACATCAACGTAGTATTAATACTTAGATTTAAAGATTTTCTGGGATAAATGAAATACATTCCCAGCAGCCATCTCCCTTTGCCTCTATCTTATTGCATATTTTGTCCTAATGTGCTTTCATATTTACATGTCACCATGTTTCCATTGGCTAGTACCTTAAAGTCAGATGTCTGTCAAGCAAACTGACCAGTGACAGAATTGCTTTGTGAGGTTTACATCTTTATGACATCAAATGCTTCACATGAAAAATGCAGTTCATTGTCAAAAATCAGCTATATTAGGAGAGTGAGAATTGTGTTTTAGCATCAATTACACACTAAATATGCTGTCATTGTGTATGTTTAATGGATGTCTTTCAGTTTTAAAGATAGACAGACCGATGGATAGATAGAAAGATAGAAAGATAGATAGATAGACAGACAGACAGACTGATTTCAACTGGAAGCAGTGCTTACATATTGCTTAATTTTTGGTGGTTATTAAATAGTATGGGTAGGCAAGAAAAGTGCATATATCTTTTATTAGCATAAACTTACCCAAATGCGCTCTTGCATATTTAAGGCATTCAAAGTAATAATATTTCACAGCATTAATACAGTTATGTACTAGACTGGACAATGGTAAGCAGAGCCAGTACTTATATCAACAATGGCCTTATCTGTGTGAAGTTTGTATGTTCTCCCTGTGTTTGCGTGGGTTTCCTCCGGGTGCTGTGGTTTCCTCCCACACTCCAAAAAACATACTGTTAGGTTAATTGGCTGCTATCAAAATTGACCCTAGACTCTCCCTCTCTGTCTGTGTGTGAGTGTGTGTCTATATTAGGGAATTTAGACTGTAAGCTCCAATAGGGTAGGGACTGATGTGAATGGGTTCTCTGTACAGCGCTGCGCTATTAGTGACACTATATAAATAAATGATAATGAGGATGATGATGATATGTGTTTACTATGCCTATACACATAGCCAGCTTTCACACTTGATTGGCAGATTAATGCATCATTATTGCTAAGTTTGATAACAGTTGTCTAATACAGTGACACTGGTAGAGAAAACCACTATAGACATTCACATAAGCAGCTCTCATCATCATCATTTATTGCATAAGACTTCTTTAATTATACTAAGTTTTTGAGCAGGTCTGCATTATACTTAATTATATAAGGGAGATGTACTTTTAGTAAAAAGTAGCTCTCCAATTTCAAAAGTACATCAACGTAGTATTAATACTTAGATTTAAAGATTTTCTGGGATAAATGAAATACATTCCCAGCAGCCATCTCCCTTTGCCTCTATCTTATTGCATATTTTGTCCTAATGTGCTTTCATATTTACATGTCACCATGTTTCCATTGGCTAGTACCTTAAAGTCAGATGTCTGTCAAGCAAACTGACCAGTGACAGAATTGCTTTGTGAGGTTTACATCTTTATGACATCAAATGCTTCACATGAAAAATGCAGTTCATTGTCAAAAATCAGCTATATTAGGAGAGTGAGAATTGTGTTTTAGCATCAATTACACACTAAATATGCTGTCATTGTGTATGTTTAATGGATGTCTTTCAGTTTTAAAGATAGGAAGACCGATAGATAGATAGATAGAAAGATAGAAAGATAGATAGATAGAAAGATAGATAGATAGATAGATAGACAGACAGACTGATTTCAACTGGAAGCAGTGCTTACATATTGCTTAATTTTTGGTGGTTATTAAATAGTATGGGTAGGCAAGAAAAGTGCATATATCTTTTATTAGCATAAACTTACCCAAATGCGCTCTTGCATATTTAAGGCATTCAAAGTAATAATATTTCACAGCATTAATACAGTTATGTACTAGACTGGACAATGGTAAGCAGAGCCAGTACTTATATCAACAATGGCCTTATCTGTGTGAAGTTTGTATGTTCTCCCTGTGTTTGCGTGGGTTTCCTCCCACACTCCAAAAAACATACTGTTAGGTTAATTGGCTGCTATCAAAATTGACCCTAGTCTCTCCCTCTCTGTCTGTGTGTGAGTGTGTGTCTATATTAGGGAATTTAGACTGTAAGCTCCAATAGGGTAGGGACTGATGTGAATGGGTTCTCTGTACAGCGCTGCGCTATTAGTGACACTATATAAATAAATGATAATGAGGATGATGATGATATGTGTTTACTATGCCTATACACATAGCCAGCTTTCACACTTGATTGGCAGATTAATGCATCATTATTGCTAAGTTTGATAACAGTTGTCTAATACAGTGACACTGGTAGAGAAAACCACTATAGACATTCACATAAGCAGCTCTCATCATCATCATTTATGGCATAAGACTTCTTTAATTATACTAAGTTTTTGAGCAGGTCTGCATTATACTTAATTATATAAGGGAGATGTACTTTTAGTAAAAAGTAGCTCTCCAATTTCAAAAGTACATCAACGTAGTATTAATACTTAGATTTAAAGATTTTCTGGGATAAATGAAATACATTCCCAGCAGCCATCTCCCTTTGCCTCTATCTTATTGCATATTTTGTCCTAATGTGCTTTCATATTTACATGTCACCATGTTTCCATTGGCTAGTACCTTAAAGTCAGATGTCTGTCAAGCAAACTGACCAGTGACAGAATTGCTTTGTGAGGTTTACATCTTTATGACATCAAATGCTTCACATGAAAAATGCAGTTCATTGTCAAAAATCAGCTATATTAGGAGAGTGAGAATTGTGTTTTAGCATCAATTACACACTAAATATGCTGTCATTGTGTATGTTTAATGGATGTCTTTCAGTTTTAAAGATAGACAGACCGATAGATAGATAGAAAGATAGAAAGATAGATAGATAGATAGATAGACAGACAGACAGACTGATTTCAACTGGAAGCAGTGCTTACATATTGCTTAATTTTTGGTGGTTATTAAATAGTATGGGTAGGCAAGAAAAGTGCATATATCTTTTATTAGCATAAACTTACCCAAATGCGCTCTTGCATATTTAAGGCATTCAAAGTAATAATATTTCACAGCATTAATACAGTTATGTACTAGACTGGACAATGGTAAGCAGAGCCAGTACTTATATCAACAATGGCCTTATCTGTGTGAAGTTTGTATGTTCTCCCTGTGTTTGCGTGGGTTTCCTCCGGGTGCTGTGGTTTCCTCCCACACTCCAAAAAACATACTGTTAGGTTAATTGGCTGCTATCAAAATTGACCCTAGTCTCTCCCTCTCTGTCTGTGTGTGAGTGTGTGTCTATATTAGGGAATTTAGACTGTAAGCTCCAATAGGGTAGGGACTGATGTGAATGGGTTCTCTGTACAGCGCTGCGCTATTAGTGACACTATATAAATAAATGATAATGAGGATGATGATGATATGTGTTTACTATGCCTATACACATAGCCAGCTTTCACACTTGATTGGCAGATTAATGCATCATTATTGCTAAGTTTGATAACAGTTGTCTAATACAGTGACACTGGTAGAGAAAACCACTATAGACATTCACATAAGCAGCTCTCATCATCATCATTTATTGCATAAGACTTCTTTAATTATACTAAGTTTTTGAGCAGGTCTGCATTATACTTAATTATATAAGGGAGATGTACTTTTAGTAAAAAGTAGCTCTCCAATTTCAAAAGTACATCAACGTAGTATTAATACTTAGATTTAAAGATTTTCTGGGATAAATGAAATACATTCCCAGCAGCCATCTCCCTTTGCCTCTATCTTATTGCATATTTTGTCCTAATGTGCTTTCATATTTACATGTCACCATGTTTCCATTGGCTAGTACCTTAAAGTCAGATGTCTGTCAAGCAAACTGACCAGTGACAGAATTGCTTTGTGAGGTTTACATCTTTATGACATCAAATGCTTCACATGAAAAATGCAGTTCATTGTCAAAAATCAGCTATATTAGGAGAGTGAGAATTGTGTTTTAGCATCAATTACACACTAAATATGCTGTCATTGTGTATGTTTAATGGATGTCTTTCAGTTTTAAAGATAGACAGACCGATGGATAGATAGAAAGATAGAAAGATAGATAGATAGACAGACAGACAGACTGATTTCAACTGGAAGCAGTGCTTACATATTGCTTAATTTTTGGTGGTTATTAAATAGTATGGGTAGGCAAGAAAAGTGCATATATCTTTTATTAGCATAAACTTACCCAAATGCGCTCTTGCATATTTAAGGCATTCAAAGTAATAATATTTCACAGCATTAATACAGTTATGTACTAGACTGGACAATGGTAAGCAGAGCCAGTACTTATATCAACAATGGCCTTATCTGTGTGAAGTTTGTATGTTCTCCCTGTGTTTGCGTGGGTTTCCTCCGGGTGCTGTGGTTTCCTCCCACACTCCAAAAAACATACTGTTAGGTTAATTGGCTGCTATCAAAATTGACCCTAGTCTCTCCCTCTCTGTCTGTGTGTGAGTGTGTGTCTATATTAGGGAATTTAGACTGTAAGCTCCAATAGGGTAGGGACTGATGTGAATGGGTTCTCTGTACAGCGCTGCGCTATTAGTGACACTATATAAATAAATGATAATGAGGATGATGATGATATGTGTTTACTATGCCTATACACATAGCCAGCTTTCACACTTGATTGGCAGATTAATGCATCATTATTGCTAAGTTTGATAACAGTTGTCTAATACAGTGACACTGGTAGAGAAAACCACTATAGACATTCACATAAGCAGCTCTCATCATCATCATTTATGGCATAAGACTTCTTTAATTATACTAAGTTTTTGAGCAGGTCTGCATTATACTTAATTATATAAGGGAGATGTACTTTTAGTAAAAAGTAGCTCTCCAATTTCAAAAGTACATCAACGTAGTATTAATACTTAGATTTAAAGATTTTCTGGGATAAATGATATACATTCCCAGCAGCCATCTCCCTTTGCCTCTATCTTATTGCATATTTTGTCCTAATGTGCTTTCATATTTACATGTCACCATGTTTCCATTGGCTAGTACCTTAAAGTCAGATGTCTGTCAAGCAAACTGACCAGTGACAGAATTGCTTTGTGAGGTTTACATCTTTATGACATCAAATGCTTCACATGAAAAATGCAGTTCATTGTCAAAAATCAGCTATATTAGGAGAGTGAGAATTGTGTTTTAGCATCAATTACACACTAAATATGCTGTCATTGTGTATGTTTAATGGATGTCTTTCAGTTTTAAAGATAGACAGACCGATAGATAGATAGAAAGATAGAAAGATAGATAGATAGATAGATAGACAGACAGACAGACTGATTTCAACTGGAAGCAGTGCTTACATATTGCTTAATTTTTGGTGGTTATTAAATAGTATGGGTAGGCAAGAAAAGTGCATATATCTTTTATTAGCATAAACTTACCCAAATGCGCTCTTGCATATTTAAGGCATTCAAAGTAATAATATTTCACAGCATTAATACAGTTATGTACTAGACTGGACAATGGTAAGCAGAGCCAGTACTTATATCAACAATGGCCTTATCTGTGTGAAGTTTGTATGTTCTCCCTGTGTTTGCGTGGGTTTCCTCCGGGTGCTGTGGTTTCCTCCCACACTCCAAAAAACATACTGTTAGGTTAATTGGCTGCTATCAAAATTGACCCTAGTCTCTCCCTCTCTGTCTGTGTGTGAGTGTGTGTCTATATTAGGGAATTTAGACTGTAAGCTCCAATAGGGTAGGGACTGATGTGAATGGGTTCTCTGTACAGCGCTGCGCTATTAGTGACACTATATAAATAAATGATAATGAGGATGATGATGATATGTGTTTACTATGCCTATACACATAGCCAGCTTTCACACTTGATTGGCAGATTAATGCATCATTATTGCTAAGTTTGATAACAGTTGTCTAATACAGTGACACTGGTAGAGAAAACCACTATAGACATTCACATAAGCAGCTCTCATCATCATCATTTATGGCATAAGACTTCTTTAATTATACTAAGTTTTTGAGCAGGTCTGCATTATACTTAATTATATAAGGGAGATGTACTTTTAGTAAAAAGTAGCTCTCCAATTTCAAAAGTACATCAACGTAGTATTAATACTTAGATTTAAAGATTTTCTGGGATAAATGAAATACATTCCCAGCAGCCATCTCCCTTTGCCTCTATCTTATTGCATATTTTGTCCTAATGTGCTTTCATATTTACATGTCACCATGTTTCCATTGGCTAGTACCTTAAAGTCAGATGTCTGTCAAGCAAACTGACCAGTGACAGAATTGCTTTGTGAGGTTTACATCTTTATGACATCAAATGCTTCACATGAAAAATCCAGTTCATTGTCAAAAATCAGCTATATTAGGAGAGTGAGAATTGTGTTTTAGCATCAATTACACACTAAATATGCTGTCATTGTGTATGTTTAATGGATGTCTTTCAGTTTTAAAGATAGACAGACCGATAGATAGATAGAAAGATAGAAAGATAGATAGATAGATAGATAGATAGATAGATAGACAGACAGACAGACTGATTTCAACTGGAAGCAGTGCTTACATATTGCTTAATTTTTGGTGGTTATTAAATAGTATGGGTAGGCAAGAAAAGTGCATATATCTTTTATTAGCATAAACTTACCCAAATGCGCTCTTGCATATTTAAGGCATTCAAAGTAATAATATTTCACAGCATTAATACAGTTATGTACTAGACTGGACAATGGTAAGCAGAGCCAGTACTTATATCAACAATGGCCTTATCTGTGTGAAGTTTGTATGTTCTCCCTGTGTTTGCGTGGGTTTCCTCCCACACTCCAAAAAACATACTGTTAGGTTAATTGGCTGCTATCAAAATTGACCCTAGTCTCTCCCTCTCTGTCTGTGTGTGAGTGTGTGTCTATATTAGGGAATTTAGACTGTAAGCTCCAATAGGGTAGGGACTGATGTGAATGGGTTCTCTGTACAGCGCTGCGCTATTAGTGACACTATATAAATAAATGATAATGAGGATGATGATGATATGTGTTTACTATGCCTATACACATAGCCAGCTTTCACACTTGATTGGCAGATTAATGCATCATTATTGCTAAGTTTGATAACAGTTGTCTAATACAGTGACACTGGTAGAGAAAACCACTATAGACATTCACATAAGCAGCTCTCATCATCATCATTTATTGCATAAGACTTCTTTAATTATACTAAGTTTTTGAGCAGGTCTGCATTATACTTAATTATATAAGGGAGATGTACTTTTAGTAAAAAGTAGCTCTCCAATTTCAAAAGTACATCAACGTAGTATTAATACTTAGATTTAAAGATTTTCTGGGATAAATGAAATACATTCCCAGCAGCCATCTCCCTTTGCCTCTATCTTATTGCATATTTTGTCCTAATGTGCTTTCATATTTACATGTCACCATGTTTCCATTGGCTAGTACCTTAAAGTCAGATGTCTGTCAAGCAAACTGACCAGTGACAGAATTGCTTTGTGAGGTTTACATCTTTATGACATCAAATGCTTCACATGAAAAATGCAGTTCATTGTCAAAAATCAGCTATATTAGGAGAGTGAGAATTGTGTTTTAGCATCAATTACACACTAAATATGCTGTCATTGTGTATGTTTAATGGATGTCTTTCAGTTTTAAAGATAGACAGACCGATAGATAGATAGATAGATAGAAAGATAGAAAGATAGATAGAAAGATAGATAGATAGATAGATAGATAGACAGACAGACTGATTTCAACTGGAAGCAGTGCTTACATATTGCTTAATTTTTGGTGGTTATTAAATAGTATGGGTAGGCAAGAAAAGTGCATATATCTTTTATTAGCATAAACTTACCCAAATGCGCTCTTGCATATTTAAGGCATTCAAAGTAATAATATTTCACAGCATTAATACAGTTATGTACTAGACTGGACAATGGTAAGCAGAGCCAGTACTTATATCAACAATGGCCTTATCTGTGTGAAGTTTTTATGTTCTCCCTGTGTTTGCGTGGGTTTCCTCCCACACTCCAAAAAACATACTGTTAGGTTAATTGGCTGCTATCAAAATTGACCCTAGTCTCTCCCTCTCTGTCTGTGTGTGAGTGTGTGTCTATATTAGGGAATTTAGACTGTAAGCTCCAATAGGGTAGGGACTGATGTGAATGGGTTCTCTGTACAGCGCTGCGCTATTAGTGACACTATATAAATAAATGATAATGAGGATGATGATGATATGTGTTTACTATGCCTATACACATAGCCAGCTTTCACACTTGATTGGCAGATTAATGCATCATTATTGCTAAGTTTGATAACAGTTGTCTAATACAGTGACACTGGTAGAGAAAACCACTATAGACATTCACATAAGCAGCTCTCATCATCATCATTTATGGCATAAGACTTCTTTAATTATACTAAGTTTTTGAGCAGGTCTGCATTATACTTAATTATATAAGGGAGATGTACTTTTAGTAAAAAGTAGCTCTCCAATTTCAAAAGTACATCAACGTAGTATTAATACTTAGATTTAAAGATTTTCTGGGATAAATGAAATACATTCCCAGCAGCCATCTCCCTTTGCCTCTATCTTATTGCATATTTTGTCCTAATGTGCTTTCATATTTACATGTCACCATGTTTCCATTGGCTAGTACCTTAAAGTCAGATGTCTGTCAAGCAAACTGACCAGTGACAGAATTGCTTTGTGAGGTTTGTGACTTTATGACATCAAATGCTTCACATGAAAAATGCAGTTCATTGTCAAAAATCAGCTATATTAGGAGAGTGAGAATTGTGTTTTAGCATCAATTACACACTAAATATGCTGTCATTGTGTATGTTTAATGGATGTCTTTCAGTTTTAAAGATAGACAGACCGATAGATAGATAGAAAGATAGAAAGATAGATAGATAGATAGATAGACAGACAGACAGACTGATTTCAACTGGAAGCAGTGCTTACATATTGCTTAATTTTTGGTGGTTATTAAATAGTATGGGTAGGCAAGAAAAGTGCATATATCTTTTATTAGCATAAACTTACCCAAATGCGCTCTTGCATATTTAAGGCATTCAAAGTAATAATATTTCACAGCATTAATACAGTTATGTACTAGACTGGACAATGGTAAGCAGAGCCAGTACTTATATCAACAATGGCCTTATCTGTGTGAAGTTTGTATGTTCTCCCTGTGTTTGCGTGGGTTTCCTCCGGGTGCTGTGGTTTCCTCCCACACTCCAAAAAACATACTGTTAGGTTAATTGGCTGCTATCAAAATTGACCCTAGTCTCTCCCTCTCTGTCTGTGTGTGAGTGTGTGTCTATATTAGGGAATTTAGACTGTAAGCTCCAATAGGGTAGGGACTGATGTGAATGGGTTCTCTGTACAGCGCTGCGCTATTAGTGACACTATATAAATAAATGATAATGAGGATGATGATGATATGTGTTTACTATGCCTATACACATAGCCAGCTTTCACACTTGATTGGCAGATTAATGCATCATTATTGCTAAGTTTGATAACAGTTGTCTAATACAGTGACACTGGTAGAGAAAACCACTATAGACATTCACATAAGCAGCTCTCATCATCATCATTTATGGCATAAGACTTCTTTAATTATACTAAGTTTTTGAGCAGGTCTGCATTATACTTAATTATATAAGGGAGATGTACTTTTAGTAAAAAGTAGCTCTCCAATTTCAAAAGTACATCAACGTAGTATTAATACTTAGATTTAAAGATTTTCTGGGATAAATGAAATACATTCCCAGCAGCCATCTCCCTTTGCCTCTATCTTATTGCATATTTTGTCCTAATGTGCTTTCATATTTACATGTCACCATGTTTCCATTGGCTAGTACCTTAAAGTCAGATGTCTGTCAAGCAAACTGACCAGTGACAGAATTGCTTTGTGAGGTTTACATCTTTATGACATCAAATGCTTCACATGAAAAATCCAGTTCATTGTCAAAAATCAGCTATATTAGGAGAGTGAGAATTGTGTTTTAGCATCAATTACACACTAAATATGCTGTCATTGTGTATGTTTAATGGATGTCTTTCAGTTTTAAAGATAGACAGACCGATAGATAGATAGAAAGATAGAAAGATAGATAGATAGATAGATAGATAGATAGATAGATAGATAGACAGACAGACAGACTGATTTCAACTGGAAGCAGTGCTTACATATTGCTTAATTTTTGGTGGTTATTAAATAGTATGGGTAGGCAAGAAAAGTGCATATATCTTTTATTAGCATAAACTTACCCAAATGCGCTCTTGCATATTTAAGGCATTCAAAGTAATAATATTTCACAGCATTAATACAGTTATGTACTAGACTGGACAATGGTAAGCAGAGCCAGTACTTATATCAACAAGCCTTATCTGTGTGAAGTTTGTATGTTCTCCCTGTGTTTGCGTGGGTTTCCTCCCACACTCCAAAAAACATACTGTTAGGTTAATTGGCTGCTATCAAAATTGACCCTAGTCTCTCCCTCTCTGTCTGTGTGTGAGTGTGTGTCTATATTAGGGAATTTAGACTGTAAGCTCCAATAGGGTAGGGACTGATGTGAATGGGTTCTCTGTACAGCGCTGCGCTATTAGTGACACTATATAAATAAATGATAATGAGGATGATGATGATATGTGTTTACTATGCCTATACACATAGCCAGCTTTCACACTTGATTGGCAGATTAATGCATCATTATTGCTAAGTTTGATAACAGTTGTCTAATACAGTGACACTGGTAGAGAAAACCACTATAGACATTCACATAAGCAGCTCTCATCATCATCATTTATTGCATAAGACTTCTTTAATTATACTAAGTTTTTGAGCAGGTCTGCATTATACTTAATTATATAAGGGAGATGTACTTTTAGTAAAAAGTAGCTCTCCAATTTCAAAAGTACATCAACGTAGTATTAATACTTAGATTTAAAGATTTTCTGGGATAAATGAAATACATTCCCAGCAGCCATCTCCCTTTGCCTCTATCTTATTGCATATTTTGTCCTAATGTGCTTTCATATTTACATGTCACCATGTTTCCATTGGCTAGTACCTTAAAGTCAGATGTCTGTCAAGCAAACTGACCAGTGACAGAATTGCTTTGTGAGGTTTACATCTTTATGACATCAAATGCTTCACATGAAAAATGCAGTTCATTGTCAAAAATCAGCTATATTAGGAGAGTGAGAATTGTGTTTTAGCATCAATTACACACTAAATATGCTGTCATTGTGTATGTTTAATGGATGTCTTTCAGTTTTAAAGATAGACAGACCGATAGATAGATAGATAGATAGAAAGATAGATAGATAGATAGATAGATAGATAGATAGATAGACAGACAGACTGATTTCAACTGGAAGCAGTGCTTACATATTGCTTAATTTTTGGTGGTTATTAAATAGTATGGGTAGGCAAGAAAAGTGCATATATCTTTTATTAGCATAAACTTACCCAAATGCGCTCTTGCATATTTAAGGCATTCAAAGTAATAATATTTCACAGCATTAATACAGTTATGTACTAGACTGGACAATGGTAAGCAGAGCCAGTACTTATATCAACAATGGCCTTATCTGTGTGAAGTTTTTATGTTCTCCCTGTGTTTGCGTGGGTTTCCTCCCACACTCCAAAAAACATACTGTTAGGTTAATTGGCTGCTATCAAAATTGACCCTAGTCTCTCCCTCTCTGTCTGTGTGTGAGTGTGTGTCTATATTAGGGAATTTAGACTGTAAGCTCCAATAGGGTAGGGACTGATGTGAATGGGTTCTCTGTACAGCGCTGCGCTATTAGTGACACTATATAAATAAATGATAATGAGGATGATGATGATATGTGTTTACTATGCCTATACACATAGCCAGCTTTCACACTTGATTGGCAGATTAATGCATCATTATTGCTAAGTTTGATAACAGTTGTCTAATACAGTGACACTGGTAGAGAAAACCACTATAGACATTCACATAAGCAGCTCTCATCATCATCATTTATGGCATAAGACTTCTTTAATTATACTAAGTTTTTGAGCAGGTCTGCATTATACTTAATTATATAAGGGAGATGTACTTTTAGTAAAAAGTAGCTCTCCAATTTCAAAAGTACATCAACGTAGTATTAATACTTAGATTTAAAGATTTTCTGGGATAAATGAAATACATTCCCAGCAGCCATCTCCCTTTGCCTCTATCTTATTGCATATTTTGTCCTAATGTGCTTTCATATTTACATGTCACCATGTTTCCATTGGCTAGTACCTTAAAGTCAGATGTCTGTCAAGCAAACTGACCAGTGACAGAATTGCTTTGTGAGGTTTACATCTTTATGACATCAAATGCTTCACATGAAAAATGCAGTTCATTGTCAAAAATCAGCTATATTAGGAGAGTGAGAATTGTGTTTTAGCATCAATTACACACTAAATATGCTGTCATTGTGTATGTTTAATGGATGTCTTTCAGTTTTAAAGATAGACAGACCGATAGATAGATAGAAAGATAGAAAGATAGATAGATAGATAGATAGATAGATAGACAGACAGACAGACTGATTTCAACTGGAAGCAGTGCTTACATATTGCTTAATTTTTGGTGGTTATTAAATAGTATGGGTAGGCAAGAAAAGTGCATATATCTTTTATTAGCATAAACTTACCCAAATGCGCTCTTGCATATTTAAGGCATTCAAAGTAATAATATTTCACAGCATTAATACAGTTATGTACTAGACTGGACAATGGTAAGCAGAGCCAGTACTTATATCAACAATGGCCTTATCTGTGTGAAGTTTTTATGTTCTCCCTGTGTTTGCGTGGGTTTCCTCCCACACTCCAAAAAACATACTGTTAGGTTAATTGGCTGCTATCAAAATTGACCCTAGTCTCTCCCTCTCTGTCTGTGTGTGAGTGTGTGTCTATATTAGGGAATTTAGACTGTAAGCTCCAATAGGGTAGGGACTGATGTGAATGGGTTCTCTGTACAGCGCTGCGCTATTAGTGACACTATATAAATAAATGATAATGAGGATGATGATGATATGTGTTTACTATGCCTATACACATAGCCAGCTTTCACACTTGATTGGCAGATTAATGCATCATTATTGCTAAGTTTGATAACAGTTGTCTAATACAGTGACACTGGTAGAGAAAACCACTATAGACATTCACATAAGCAGCTCTCATCATCATCATTTATGGCATAAGACTTCTTTAATTATACTAAGTTTTTGAGCAGGTCTGCATTATACTTAATTATATAAGGGAGATGTACTTTTAGTAAAAAGTAGCTCTCCAATTTCAAAAGTACATCAACGTAGTATTAATACTTAGATTTAAAGATTTTCTGGGATAAATGAAATACATTCCCAGCAGCCATCTCCCTTTGCCTCTATCTTATTGCATATTTTGTCCTAATGTGCTTTCATATTTACATGTCACCATGTTTCCATTGGCTAGTACCTTAAAGTCAGATGTCTGTCAAGCAAACTGACCAGTGACAGAATTGCTTTGTGAGGTTTACATCTTTATGACATCAAATGCTTCACATGAAAAATGCAGTTCATTGTCAAAAATCAGCTATATTAGGAGAGTGAGAATTGTGTTTTAGCATCAATTACACACTAAATATGCTGTCATTGTGTATGTTTAATGGATGTCTTTCAGTTTTAAAGATAGACAGACCGATAGATAGATAGAAAGATAGAAAGATAGATAGATAGATAGATAGACAGACAGACAGACTGATTTCAACTGGAAGCAGTGCTTACATATTGCTTAATTTTTGGTGGTTATTAAATAGTATGGGTAGGCAAGAAAAGTGCATATATCTTTTATTAGCATAAACTTACCCAAATGCGCTCTTGCATATTTAAGGCATTCAAAGTAATAATATTTCACAGCATTAATACAGTTATGTACTAGACTGGACAATGGTAAGCAGAGCCAGTACTTATATCAACAATGGCCTTATCTGTGTGAAGTTTGTATGTTCTCCCTGTGTTTGCGTGGGTTTCCTCCGGGTGCTGTGGTTTCCTCCCACACTCCAAAAAACATACTGTTAGGTTAATTGGCTGCTATCAAAATTGACCCTAGTCTCTCCCTCTCTGTCTGTGTGTGAGTGTGTGTCTATATTAGGGAATTTAGACTGTAAGCTCCAATAGGGTAGGGACTGATGTGAATGGGTTCTCTGTACAGCGCTGCGCTATTAGTGACACTATATAAATAAATGATAATGAGGATGATGATGATATGTGTTTACTATGCCTATACACATAGCCAGCTTTCACACTTGATTGGCAGATTAATGCATCATTATTGCTAAGTTTGATAACAGTTGTCTAATACAGTGACACTGGTAGAGAAAACCACTATAGACATTCACATAAGCAGCTCTCATCATCATCATTTATGGCATAAGACTTCTTTAATTATACTAAGTTTTTGAGCAGGTCTGCATTATACTTAATTATATAAGGGAGATGTACTTTTAGTAAAAAGTAGCTCTCCAATTTCAAAAGTACATCAACGTAGTATTAATACTTAGATTTAAAGATTTTCTGGGATAAATGAAATACATTCCCAGCAGCCATCTCCCTTTGCCTCTATCTTATTGCATATTTTGTCCTAATGTGCTTTCATATTTACATGTCACCATGTTTCCATTGGCTAGTACCTTAAAGTCAGATGTCTGTCAAGCAAACTGACCAGTGACAGAATTGCTTTGTGAGGTTTACATCTTTATGACATCAAATGCTTCACATGAAAAATCCAGTTCATTGTCAAAAATCAGCTATATTAGGAGAGTGAGAATTGTGTTTTAGCATCAATTACACACTAAATATGCTGTCATTGTGTATGTTTAATGGATGTCTTTCAGTTTTAAAGATAGACAGACCGATAGATAGATAGAAAGATAGAAAGATAGATAGATAGATAGATAGATAGATAGATAGATAGACAGACAGACAGACTGATTTCAACTGGAAGCAGTGCTTACATATTGCTTAATTTTTGGTGGTTATTAAATAGTATGGGTAGGCAAGAAAAGTGCATATATCTTTTATTAGCATAAACTTACCCAAATGCGCTCTTGCATATTTAAGGCATTCAAAGTAATAATATTTCACAGCATTAATACAGTTATGTACTAGACTGGACAATGGTAAGCAGAGCCAGTACTTATATCAACAATGGCCTTATCTGTGTGAAGTTTGTATGTTCTCCCTGTGTTTGCGTGGGTTTCCTCCCACACTCCAAAAAACATACTGTTAGGTTAATTGGCTGCTATCAAAATTGACCCTAGTCTCTCCCTCTCTGTCTGTGTGTGAGTGTGTGTCTATATTAGGGAATTTAGACTGTAAGCTCCAATAGGGTAGGGACTGATGTGAATGGGTTCTCTGTACAGCGCTGCGCTATTAGTGACACTATATAAATAAATGATAATGAGGATGATGATGATATGTGTTTACTATGCCTATACACATAGCCAGCTTTCACACTTGATTGGCAGATTAATGCATCATTATTGCTAAGTTTGATAACAGTTGTCTAATACAGTGACACTGGTAGAGAAAACCACTATAGACATTCACATAAGCAGCTCTCATCATCATCATTTATTGCATAAGACTTCTTTAATTATACTAAGTTTTTGAGCAGGTCTGCATTATACTTAATTATATAAGGGAGATGTACTTTTAGTAAAAAGTAGCTCTCCAATTTCAAAAGTACATCAACGTAGTATTAATACTTAGATTTAAAGATTTTCTGGGATAAATGAAATACATTCCCAGCAGCCATCTCCCTTTGCCTCTATCTTATTGCATATTTTGTCCTAATGTGCTTTCATATTTACATGTCACCATGTTTCCATTGGCTAGTACCTTAAAGTCAGATGTCTGTCAAGCAAACTGACCAGTGACAGAATTGCTTTGTGAGGTTTACATCTTTATGACATCAAATGCTTCACATGAAAAATGCAGTTCATTGTCAAAAATCAGCTATATTAGGAGAGTGAGAATTGTGTTTTAGCATCAATTACACACTAAATATGCTGTCATTGTGTATGTTTAATGGATGTCTTTCAGTTTTAAAGATAGACAGACCGATAGATAGATAGAAAGATAGAAAGATAGATAAATAGATAGATAGATAGACAGACAGACAGACTGATTTCAACTGGAAGCAGTGCTTACATATTGCTTAATTTTTGGTGGTTATTAAATAGTATGGGTAGGCAAGAAAAGTGCATATATCTTTTATTAGCATAAACTTACCCAAATGCGCTCTTGCATATTTAAGGCATTCAAAGTAATAATATTTCACAGCATTAATACAGTTATGTACTAGACTGGACAATGGTAAGCAGAGCCAGTACTTATATCAACAATGGCCTTATCTGTGTGAAGTTTGTATGTTCTCCCTGTGTTTGCGTGGGTTTCCTCCGGGTGCTGTGGTTTCCTCCCACACTCCAAAAAACATACTGTTAGGTTAATTGGCTGCTATCAAAATTGACCCTAGTCTCTCCCTCTCTGTCTGTGTGTGAGTGTGTGTCTATATTAGGGAATTTAGACTGTAAGCTCCAATAGGGTAGGGACTGATGTGAATGGGTTCTCTGTACAGCGCTGCGCTATTAGTGACACTATATAAATAAATGATAATGAGGATGATGATGATATGTGTTTACTATGCCTATACACATAGCCAGCTTTCACACTTGATTGGCAGATTAATGCATCATTATTGCTAAGTTTGATAACAGTTGTCTAATACAGTGACACTGGTAGAGAAAACCACTATAGACATTCACATAAGCAGCTCTCATCATCATCATTTATGGCATAAGACTTCTTTAATTATACTAAGTTTTTGAGCAGGTCTGCATTATACTTAATTATATAAGGGAGATGTACTTTTAGTAAAAAGTAGCTCTCCAATTTCAAAAGTACATCAACGTAGTATTAATACTTAGATTTAAAGATTTTCTGGGATAAATGAAATACATTCCCAGCAGCCATCTCCCTTTGCCTCTATCTTATTGCATATTTTGTCCTAATGTGCTTTCATATTTACATGTCACCATGTTTCCATTGGCTAGTACCTTAAAGTCAGATGTCTGTCAAGCAAACTGACCAGTGACAGAATTGCTTTGTGAGGTTTACATCTTTATGACATCAAATGCTTCACATGAAAAATGCAGTTCATTGTCAAAAATCAGCTATATTAGGAGAGTGAGAATTGTGTTTTAGCATCAATTACACACTAAATATGCTGTCATTGTGTATGTTTAATGGATGTCTTTCAGTTTTAAAGATAGACAGACCGATAGATAGATAGAAAGATAGAAAGATAGATAGATAGATAGATAGATAGATAGACAGACAGACAGACTGATTTCAACTGGAAGCAGTGCTTACATATTGCTTAATTTTTGGTGGTTATTAAATAGTATGGGTAGGCAAGAAAAGTGCATATATCTTTTATTAGCATAAACTTACCCAAATGCGCTCTTGCATATTTAAGGCATTCAAAGTAATAATATTTCACAGCATTAATACAGTTATGTACTAGACTGGACAATGGTAAGCAGAGCCAGTACTTATATCAACAATGGCCTTATCTGTGTGAAGTTTGTATGTTCTCCCTGTGTTTGCGTGGGTTTCCTCCGGGTGCTGTGGTTTCCTCCCACACTCCAAAAAACATACTGTTAGGTTAATTGGCTGCTATCAAAATTGACCCTAGTCTCTCCCTCTCTGTCTGTGTGTGAGTGTGTGTCTATATTAGGGAATTTAGACTGTAAGCTCCAATAGGGTAGGGACTGATGTGAATGGGTTCTCTGTACAGCGCTGCGCTATTAGTGACACTATATAAATAAATGATAATGAGGATGATGATGATATGTGTTTACTATGCCTATACACATAGCCAGCTTTCACACTTGATTGGCAGATTAATGCATCATTATTGCTAAGTTTGATAACAGTTGTCTAATACAGTGACACTGGTAGAGAAAACCACTATAGACATTCACATAAGCAGCTCTCATCATCATCATTTATGGCATAAGACTTCTTTAATTATACTAAGTTTTTGAGCAGGTCTGCATTATACTTAATTATATAAGGGAGATGTACTTTTAGTAAAAAGTAGCTCTCCAATTTCAAAAGTACATCAACGTAGTATTAATACTTAGATTTAAAGATTTTCTGGGATAAATGAAATACATTCCCAGCAGCCATCTCCCTTTGCCTCTATCTTATTGCATATTTTGTCCTAATGTGCTTTCATATTTACATGTCACCATGTTTCCATTGGCTAGTACCTTAAAGTCAGATGTCTGTCAAGCAAACTGACCAGTGACAGAATTGCTTTGTGAGGTTTACATCTTTATGACATCAAATGCTTCACATGAAAAATGCAGTTCATTGTCAAAAATCAGCTATATTAGGAGAGTGAGAATTGTGTTTTAGCATCAATTACACACTAAATATGCTGTCATTGTGTATGTTTAATGGATGTCTTTCAGTTTTAAAGATAGACAGACCGATAGATAGATAGATAGAAAGATAGAAAGATAGATAGATAGATAGATAGACAGACAGACTGATTTCAACTGGAAGCAGTGCTTACATATTGCTTAATTTTTGGTGGTTATTAAATAGTATGGGTAGGCAAGAAAAGTGCATATATCTTTTATTAGCATAAACTTACCCAAATGCGCTCTTGCATATTTAAGGCATTCAAAGTAATAATATTTCACAGCATTAATACAGTTATGTACTAGACTGGACAATGGTAAGCAGAGCCAGTACTTATATCAACAATGGCCTTATCTGTGTGAAGTTTGTATGTTCTCCCTGTGTTTGCGTGGGTTTCCTCCCACACTCCAAAAAACATACTGTTAGGTTAATTGGCTGCTATCAAAATTGACCCTAGTCTCTCCCTCTCTGTCTGTGTGTGAGTGTGTGTCTATATTAGGGAATTTAGACTGTAAGCTCCAATAGGGTAGGGACTGATGTGAATGGGTTCTCTGTACAGCGCTGCGCTATTAGTGACACTATATAAATAAATGATAATGAGGATGATGATGATATGTGTTTACTATGCCTATACACATAGCCAGCTTTCACACTTGATTGGCAGATTAATGCATCATTATTGCTAAGTTTGATAACAGTTGTCTAATACAGTGACACTGGTAGAGAAAACCACTATAGACATTCACATAAGCAGCTCTCATCATCATCATTTATTGCATAAGACTTCTTTAATTATACTAAGTTTTTGAGCAGGTCTGCATTATACTTAATTATATAAGGGAGATGTACTTTTAGTAAAAAGTAGCTCTCCAATTTCAAAAGTACATCAACGTAGTATTAATACTTAGATTTAAAGATTTTCTGGGATAAATGAAATACATTCCCAGCAGCCATCTCCCTTTGCCTCTATCTTATTGCATATTTTGTCCTAATGTGCTTTCATATTTACATGTCACCATGTTTCCATTGGCTAGTACCTTAAAGTCAGATGTCTGTCAAGCAAACTGACCAGTGACAGAATTGCTTTGTGAGGTTTACATCTTTATGACATCAAATGCTTCACATGAAAAATGCAGTTCATTGTCAAAAATCAGCTATATTAGGAGAGTGAGAATTGTGTTTTAGCATCAATTACACACTAAATATGCTGTCATTGTGTATGTTTAATGGATGTCTTTCAGTTTTAAAGATAGACAGACCGATAGATAGATAGAAAGATAGAAAGATAGATAAATAGATAGATAGATAGACAGACAGACAGACTGATTTCAACTGGAAGCAGTGCTTACATATTGCTTAATTTTTGGTGGTTATTAAATAGTATGGGTAGGCAAGAAAAGTGCATATATCTTTTATTAGCATAAACTTACCCAAATGCGCTCTTGCATATTTAAGGCATTCAAAGTAATAATATTTCACAGCATTAATACAGTTATGTACTAGACTGGACAATGGTAAGCAGAGCCAGTACTTATATCAACAATGGCCTTATCTGTGTGAAGTTTGTATGTTCTCCCTGTGTTTGCGTGGGTTTCCTCCGGGTGCTGTGGTTTCCTCCCACACTCCAAAAAACATACTGTTAGGTTAATTGGCTGCTATCAAAATTGACCCTAGTCTCTCCCTCTCTGTCTGTGTGTGAGTGTGTGTCTATATTAGGGAATTTAGACTGTAAGCTCCAATAGGGTAGGGACTGATGTGAATGGGTTCTCTGTACAGCGCTGCGCTATTAGTGACACTATATAAATAAATGATAATGAGGATGATGATGATATGTGTTTACTATGCCTATACACATAGCCAGCTTTCACACTTGATTGGCAGATTAATGCATCATTATTGCTAAGTTTGATAACAGTTGTCTAATACAGTGACACTGGTAGAGAAAACCACTATAGACATTCACATAAGCAGCTCTCATCATCATCATTTATGGCATAAGACTTCTTTAATTATACTAAGTTTTTGAGCAGGTCTGCATTATACTTAATTATATAAGGGAGATGTACTTTTAGTAAAAAGTAGCTCTCCAATTTCAAAAGTACATCAACGTAGTATTAATACTTAGATTTAAAGATTTTCTGGGATAAATGAAATACATTCCCAGCAGCCATCTCCCTTTGCCTCTATCTTATTGCATATTTTGTCCTAATGTGCTTTCATATTTACATGTCACCATGTTTCCATTGGCTAGTACCTTAAAGTCAGATGTCTGTCAAGCAAACTGACCAGTGACAGAATTGCTTTGTGAGGTTTACATCTTTATGACATCAAATGCTTCACATGAAAAATGCAGTTCATTGTCAAAAATCAGCTATATTAGGAGAGTGAGAATTGTGTTTTAGCATCAATTACACACTAAATATGCTGTCATTGTGTATGTTTAATGGATGTCTTTCAGTTTTAAAGATAGACAGACCGATAGATAGATAGAAAGATAGAAAGATAGATAGATAGATAGATAGATAGATAGACAGACAGACAGACTGATTTCAACTGGAAGCAGTGCTTACATATTGCTTAATTTTTGGTGGTTATTAAATAGTATGGGTAGGCAAGAAAAGTGCATATATCTTTTATTAGCATAAACTTACCCAAATGCGCTCTTGCATATTTAAGGCATTCAAAGTAATAATATTTCACAGCATTAATACAGTTATGTACTAGACTGGACAATGGTAAGCAGAGCCAGTACTTATATCAACAATGGCCTTATCTGTGTGAAGTTTGTATGTTCTCCCTGTGTTTGCGTGGGTTTCCTCCGGGTGCTGTGGTTTCCTCCCACACTCCAAAAAACATACTGTTAGGTTAATTGGCTGCTATCAAAATTGACCCTAGTCTCTCCCTCTCTGTCTGTGTGTGAGTGTGT
This sequence comes from Mixophyes fleayi, assembly GCF_038048845.1. NCBI lineage: Eukaryota > Metazoa > Chordata > Amphibia > Anura > Limnodynastidae > Mixophyes > Mixophyes fleayi. The sequence goes on from NW_027448509.1 coordinate 110,270, forward strand.
GTCTATATTAGGGAATTTAGACTGTAAGCTCCAATAGGGTAGGGACTGATGTGAATGGGTTCTCTGTACAGCGCTGCGCTATTAGTGACACTATATAAATAAATGATAATGAGGATGATGATGATATGTGTTTACTATGCCTATACACATAGCCAGCTTTCACACTTGATTGGCAGATTAATGCATCATTATTGCTAAGTTTGATAACAGTTGTCTAATACAGTGACACTGGTAGAGAAAACCACTATAGACATTCACATAAGCAGCTCTCATCATCATCATTTATGGCATAAGACTTCTTTAATTATACTAAGTTTTTGAGCAGGTCTGCATTATACTTAATTATATAAGGGAGATGTACTTTTAGTAAAAAGTAGCTCTCCAATTTCAAAAGTACATCAACGTAGTATTAATACTTAGATTTAAAGATTTTCTGGGATAAATGAAATACATTCCCAGCAGCCATCTCCCTTTGCCTCTATCTTATTGCATATTTTGTCCTAATGTGCTTTCATATTTACATGTCACCATGTTTCCATTGGCTAGTACCTTAAAGTCAGATGTCTGTCAAGCAAACTGACCAGTGACAGAATTGCTTTGTGAGGTTTACATCTTTATGACATCAAATGCTTCACATGAAAAATGCAGTTCATTGTCAAAAATCAGCTATATTAGGAGAGTGAGAATTGTGTTTTAGCATCAATTACACACTAAATATGCTGTCATTGTGTATGTTTAATGGATGTCTTTCAGTTTTAAAGATAGACAGACCGATAGATAGATAGATAGAAAGATAGAAAGATAGATAGATAGATAGATAGACAGACAGACTGATTTCAACTGGAAGCAGTGCTTACATATTGCTTAATTTTTGGTGGTTATTAAATAGTATGGGTAGGCAAGAAAAGTGCATATATCTTTTATTAGCATAAACTTACCCAAATGCGCTCTTGCATATTTAAGGCATTCAAAGTAATAATATTTCACAGCATTAATACAGTTATGTACTAGACTGGACAATGGTAAGCAGAGCCAGTACTTATATCAACAATGGCCTTATCTGTGTGAAGTTTGTATGTTCTCCCTGTGTTTGCGTGGGTTTCCTCCCACACTCCAAAAAACATACTGTTAGGTTAATTGGCTGCTATCAAAATTGACCCTAGTCTCTCCCTCTCTGTCTGTGTGTGAGTGTGTGTCTATATTAGGGAATTTAGACTGTAAGCTCCAATAGGGTAGGGACTGATGTGAATGGGTTCTCTGTACAGCGCTGCGCTATTAGTGACACTATATAAATAAATGATAATGAGGATGATGATGATATGTGTTTACTATGCCTATACACATAGCCAGCTTTCACACTTGATTGGCAGATTAATGCATCATTATTGCTAAGTTTGATAACAGTTGTCTAATACAGTGACACTGGTAGAGAAAACCACTATAGACATTCACATAAGCAGCTCTCATCATCATCATTTATGGCATAAGACTTCTTTAATTATACTAAGTTTTTGAGCAGGTCTGCATTATACTTAATTATATAAGGGAGATGTACTTTTAGTAAAAAGTAGCTCTCCAATTTCAAAAGTACATCAACGTAGTATTAATACTTAGATTTAAAGATTTTCTGGGATAAATGAAATACATTCCCAGCAGCCATCTCCCTTTGCCTCTATCTTATTGCATATTTTGTCCTAATGTGCTTTCATATTTACATGTCACCATGTTTCCATTGGCTAGTACCTTAAAGTCAGATGTCTGTCAAGCAAACTGACCAGTGACAGAATTGCTTTGTGAGGTTTACATCTTTATGACATCAAATGCTTCACATGAAAAATGCAGTTCATTGTCAAAAATCAGCTATATTAGGAGAGTGAGAATTGTGTTTTAGCATCAATTACACACTAAATATGCTGTCATTGTGTATGTTTAATGGATGTCTTTCAGTTTTAAAGATAGACAGACCGATAGATAGATAGATAGATAGATAGAAAGATAGATAGATAGATAGATAGACAGACAGACAGACTGATTTCAACTGGAAGCAGTGCTTACATATTGCTTAATTTTTGGTGGTTATTAAATAGTATGGGTAGGCAAGAAAAGTGCATATATCTTTTATTAGCATAAACTTACCCAAATGCGCTCTTGCATATTTAAGGCATTCAAAGTAATAATATTTCACAGCATTAATACAGTTATGTACTAGACTGGACAATGGTAAGCAGAGCCAGTACTTATATCAACAATGGCCTTATCTGTGTGAAGTTTGTATGTTCTCCCTGTGTTTGCGTGGGTTTCCTCCCACACTCCAAAAAACATACTGTTAGGTTAATTGGCTGCTATCAAAATTGACCCTAGTCTCTCCCTCTCTGTCTGTGTGTGAGTGTGTGTCTATATTAGGGAATTTAGACTGTAAGCTCCAATAGGGTAGGGACTGATGTGAATGGGTTCTCTGTACAGCGCTGCGCTATTAGTGACACTATATAAATAAATGATAATGAGGATGATGATGATATGTGTTTACTATGCCTATACACATAGCCAGCTTTCACACTTGATTGGCAGATTAATGCATCATTATTGCTAAGTTTGATAACAGTTGTCTAATACAGTGACACTGGTAGAGAAAACCACTATAGACATTCACATAAGCAGCTCTCATCATCATCATTTATGGCATAAGACTTCTTTAATTATACTAAGTTTTTGAGCAGGTCTGCATTATACTTAATTATATAAGGGAGATGTACTTTTAGTAAAAAGTAGCTCTCCAATTTCAAAAGTACATCAACGTAGTATTAATACTTAGATTTAAAGATTTTCTGGGATAAATGAAATACATTCCCAGCAGCCATCTCCCTTTGCCTCTATCTTATTGCATATTTTGTCCTAATGTGCTTTCATATTTACATGTCACCATGTTTCCATTGGCTAGTACCTAAAAGTCAGATGTCTGTCAAGCAAACTGACCAGTGACAGAATTGCTTTGTGAGGTTTACATCTTTATGACATCAAATGCTTCACATGAAAAATGCAGTTCATTGTCAAAAATCAGCTATATTAGGAGAGTGAGAATTGTGTTTTAGCATCAATTACACACTAAATATGCTGTCATTGTGTATGTTTAATGGATGTCTTTCAGTTTTAAAGATAGATAGAAAGATAGATAGATAGATAGACAGACAGACAGACTGATTTCAACTGGAAGCAGTGCTTACATATTGCTTAATTTTTGGTGGTTATTAAATAGTATGGGTAGGCAAGAAAAGTGCATATATCTTTTATTAGCATAAACTTACCCAAATGCGCTCTTGCATATTTAAGGCATTCAAAGTAATAATATTTCACAGCATTAATACAGTTATGTACTAGACTGGACAATGGTAAGCAGAGCCAGTACTTATATCAACAATGGCCTTATCTGTGTGAAGTTTGTATGTTCTCCCTGTGTTTGCGTGGGTTTCCTCAGGGTGCTGTGGTTTCCTCCCACACTCCAAAAAACATACTGTTAGGTTAATTGGCTGCTATCAAAATTGACCCTAGTCTCTCCCTCTCTGTCTGTGTGTGAGTGTGTGTCTATATTAGGGAATTTAGACTGTAAGCTCCAATAGGGTAGGGACTGATGTGAATGGGTTCTCTGTACAGCGCTGCGCTATTAGTGACACTATATAAATAAATGATAATGAGGATGATGATGATATGTGTTTACTATGCCTATACACATAGCCAGCTTTCACACTTGATTGGCAGATTAATGCATCATTATTGCTAAGTTTGATAACAGTTGTCTAATACAGTGACACTGGTAGAGAAAACCACTATAGACATTCACATAAGCAGCTCTCATCATCATCATTTATGGCATAAGACTTCTTTAATTATACTAAGTTTTTGAGCAGGTCTGCATTATACTTAATTATATAAGGGAGATGTACTTTTAGTAAAAAGTAGCTCTCCAATTTCAAAAGTACATCAACGTAGTATTAATACTTAGATTTAAAGATTTTCTGGGATAAATGAAATACATTCCCAGCAGCCATCTCCCTTTGCCTCTATCTTATTGCATATTTTGTCCTAATGTGCTTTCATATTTACATGTCACCATGTTTCCATTGGCTAGTACCTAAAAATCAGATGTCTGTCAAGCAAACTGACCAGTGACAGAATTGCTTTGTGAGGTTTACATCTTTATGACATCAAATGCTTCACATGAAAAATGCAGTTCATTGTCAAAAATCAGCTATATTAGGAGAGTGAGAATTGTGTTTTAGCATCAATTACACACTAAATATGCTGTCATTGTGTATGTTTAATGGATGTCTTTCAGTTTTAAAGATAGATAGAAAGATAGATAGATAGATAGATAGACAGACAGACAGACTGATTTCAACTGGAAGCAGTGCTTACATATTGCTTAATTTTTGGTGGTTATTAAATAGTATGGGTAGGCAAGAAAAGTGCATATATCTTTTATTAGCATAAACTTACCCAAATGCGCTCTTGCATATTTAAGGCATTCAAAGTAATAATATTTCACAGCATTAATACAGTTATGTACTAGACTGGACAATGGTAAGCAGAGCCAGTACTTATATCAACAATGGCCTTATCTGTGTGAAGTTTGTATGTTCTCCCTGTGTTTGCGTGGGTTTCCTCCCACACTCCAAAAAACATACTGTTAGGTTAATTGGCTGCTATCAAAATTGACCCTAGTCTCTCCCTCTCTGTCTGTGTGTGAGTGTGTGTCTATATTAGGGAATTTAGACTGTAAGCTCCAATAGGGTAGGGACTGATGTGAATGGGTTCTCTGTACAGCGCTGCGCTATTAGTGACACTATATAAATAAATGATAATGAGGATGATGATGATATGTGTTTACTATGCCTATACACATAGCCAGCTTTCACACTTGATTGGCAGATTAATGCATCATTATTGCTAAGTTTGATAACAGTTGTCTAATACAGTGACACTGGTAGAGAAAACCACTATAGACATTCACATAAGCAGCTCTCATCATCATCATTTATGGCATAAGACTTCTTTAATTATACTAAGTTTTTGAGCAGGTCTGCATTATACTTAATTATATAAGGGAGATGTACTTTTAGTAAAAAGTAGCTCTCCAATTTCAAAAGTACATCAACGTAGTATTAATACTTAGATTTAAAGATTTTCTGGGATAAATGAAATACATTCCCAGCAGCCATCTCCCTTTGCCTCTATCTTATTGCATATTTTGTCCTAATGTGCTTTCATATTTACATGTCACCATGTTTCCATTGGCTAGTACCTAAAAGTCAGATGTCTGTCAAGCAAACTGACCAGTGACAGAATTGCTTTGTGAGGTTTACATCTTTATGACATCAAATGCTTCACATGAAAAATGCAGTTCATTGTCAAAAATCAGCTATATTAGGAGAGTGAGAATTGTGTTTTAGCATCAATTACACACTAAATATGCTGTCATTGTGTATGTTTAATGGATGTCTTTCAGTTTTAAAGATAGATAGAAAGATAGATAGATAGATAGACAGACAGACAGACTGATTTCAACTGGAAGCAGTGCTTACATATTGCTTAATTTTTGGTGGTTATTAAATAGTATGGGTAGGCAAGAAAAGTGCATATATCTTTTATTAGCATAAACTTACCCAAATGCGCTCTTGCATATTTAAGGCATTCAAAGTAATAATATTTCACAGCATTAATACAGTTATGTACTAGACTGGACAATGGTAAGCAGAGCCAGTACTTATATCAACAATGGCCTTATCTGTGTGAAGTTTGTATGTTCTCCCTGTGTTTGCGTGGGTTTCCTCAGGGTGCTGTGGTTTCCTCCCACACTCCAAAAAACATACTGTTAGGTTAATTGGCTGCTATCAAAATTGACCCTAGTCTCTCCCTCTCTGTCTGTGTGTGAGTGTGTGTCTATATTAGGGAATTTAGACTGTAAGCTCCAATAGGGTAGGGACTGATGTGAATGGGTTCTCTGTACAGCGCTGCGCTATTAGTGACACTATATAAATAAATGATAATGAGGATGATGATGATATGTGTTTACTATGCCTATACACATAGCCAGCTTTCACACTTGATTGGCAGATTAATGCATCATTATTGCTAAGTTTGATAACAGTTGTCTAATACAGTGACACTGGTAGAGAAAACCACTATAGACATTCACATAAGCAGCTCTCATCATCATCATTTATGGCATAAGACTTCTTTAATTATACTAAGTTTTTGAGCAGGTCTGCATTATACTTAATTATATAAGGGAGATGTACTTTTAGTAAAAAGTAGCTCTCCAATTTCAAAAGTACATCAACGTAGTATTAATACTTAGATTTAAAGATTTTCTGGGATAAATGAAATACATTCCCAGCAGCCATCTCCCTTTGCCTCTATCTTATTGCATATTTTGTCCTAATGTGCTTTCATATTTACATGTCACCATGTTTCCATTGGCTAGTACCTAAAAATCAGATGTCTGTCAAGCAAACTGACCAGTGACAGAATTGCTTTGTGAGGTTTACATCTTTATGACATCAAATGCTTCACATGAAAAATGCAGTTCATTGTCAAAAATCAGCTATATTAGGAGAGTGAGAATTGTGTTTTAGCATCAATTACACACTAAATATGCTGTCATTGTGTATGTTTAATGGATGTCTTTCAGTTTTAAAGATAGATAGAAAGATAGATAGATAGATAGATAGACAGACAGACAGACTGATTTCAACTGGAAGCAGTGCTTACATATTGCTTAATTTTTGGTGGTTATTAAATAGTATGGGTAGGCAAGAAAAGTGCATATATCTTTTATTAGCATAAACTTACCCAAATGCGCTCTTGCATATTTAAGGCATTCAAAGTAATAATATTTCACAGCATTAATACAGTTATGTACTAGACTGGACAATGGTAAGCAGAGCCAGTACTTATATCAACAATGGCCTTATCTGTGTGAAGTTTGTATGTTCTCCCTGTGTTTGCGTGGGTTTCCTCCCACACTCCAAAAAACATACTGTTAGGTTAATTGGCTGCTATCAAAATTGACCCTAGTCTCTCCCTCTCTGTCTGTGTGTGAGTGTGTGTCTATATTAGGGAATTTAGACTGTAAGCTCCAATAGGGTAGGGACTGATGTGAATGGGTTCTCTGTACAGCGCTGCGCTATTAGTGACACTATATAAATAAATGATAATGAGGATGATGATGATATGTGTTTACTATGCCTATACACATAGCCAGCTTTCACACTTGATTGGCAGATTAATGCATCATTATTGCTAAGTTTGATAACAGTTGTCTAATACAGTGACACTGGTAGAGAAACCCACTATAGACATTCACATAAGCAGCTCTCATCATCATCATTTATGGCATAAGACTTCTTTAATTATACTAAGTTTTTGAGCAGGTCTGCATTATACTTAATTATATAAGGGAGATGTACTTTTAGTAAAAAGTAGCTCTCCAATTTCAAAAGTACATGAAACGTAGTATTAATACTTAGATTTAAAGATTTTCTGGGATAAATGAAATACATTCCCAGCAGCCATCTCCCTTTGCCTCTATCTTATTGCATATTTTGTCCTAATGTGCTTTCATATTTACATGTCACCATGTTTCCATTGGCTAGTACCTTAAAGTCAGATGTCTGTCAAGCAAACTGACCAGTGACAGAATTGCTTTGTGAGGTTTACATCTTTATGACATCAAATGCTTCACATGAAAAATGCAGTTCATTGTCAAAAATCAGCTATATTAGGAGAGTGAGAATTGTGTTTTAGCATCAATTACACACTAAATATGCTGTCATTGTGTATGTTTAATGGATGTCTTTCAGTTTTAAAGATAGACAGACCGATAGATAGATAGATAGATAGATAGAAAGATAGATAGATAGATAGATAGATAGATAGACAGACAGACAGACAGACTGATTTCAACTGGAAGCAGTGCTTACATATTGCTTAATTTTTGGTGGTTATTAAATAGTATGGGTAGGCAAGAAAAGTGCATATATCTTTTATTAGCATAAACTTACCCAAATGCGCTCTTGCATATTTAAGGCATTCAAAGTAATAATATTTCACAGCATTAATACAGTTATGTACTAGACTGGACAATGGTAAGCAGAGCCAGTACTTATATCAACAATGGCCTTATCTGTGTGAAGTTTGTATGTTCTCCCTGTGTTTGCGTGGGTTTCCTCCCACATTCCAAAAAACATACTGTTAGGTTAATTGGCTGCTATCAAAATTGACCCTAGTCTCTCCCTCTCTGTCTGTGTGTGAGTGTGTGTCTATATTAGGGAATTTAGACTGTAAGCTCCAATAGGGTAGGGACTGATGTGAATGGGTTCTCTGTACAGCGCTGCGCTATTAGTGACACTATATAAATAAATGATAATGAGGATGATGATGATATGTGTTTACTATGCCTATACACATAGCCAGCTTTCACACTTGATTGGCAGATTAATGCATCATTATTGCTAAGTTTGATAACAGTTGTCTAATACAGTGACACTGGTAGAGAAAACCACTATAGACATTCACATAAGCAGCTCTCATCATCATCATTTATGGCATAAGACTTCTTTAATTATACTAAGTTTTTGAGCAGGTCTGCATTATACTTAATTATATAAGGGAGATGTACTTTTAGTAAAAAGTAGCTCTCCAATTTCAAAAGTACATCAACGTAGTATTAATACTTAGATTTAAAGATTTTCTGGGATAAATGAAATACATTCCCAGCAGCCATCTCCCCTTGCCTCTATCTTATTGCATATTTTGTCCTAATGTGCTTTCATATTTACATGTCACCATGTTTCCATTGGCTAGTACCTTAAAGTCAGATGTCTGTCAAGCAAACTGACCAGTGACAGAATTGCTTTGTGAGGTTTACATCTTTATGACATCAAATGCTTCACATGAAAAATGCAGTTCATTGTCAAAAATCAGCTATATTAGGAGAGTGAGAATTGTGTTTTAGCATCAATTACACACTAAATATGCTGTCATTGTGTATGTTTAATGGATGTCTTTCAGTTTTAAAGATAGATAGAAAGATAGATAGATAGACAGACAGACAGACTGATTTCAACTGGAAGCAGTGCTTACATATTGCTTAATTTTTGGTGGTTATTAAATAGTATGGGTAGGCAAGAAAAGTGCATATATCTTTTATTAGCATAAACTTACCCAAATGCGCTCTTGCATATTTAAGGCATTCAAAGTAATAATATTTCACAGCATTAATACAGTTATGTACTAGACTGGACAATGGTAAGCAGAGCCAGTACTTATATCAACAATGGCCTTATCTGTGTGAAGTTTGTATGTTCTCCCTGTGTTTGCGTGGGTTTCCTCCGGATGCTGTGGTTTCCTCCCACACTCCAAAAAACATACTGTTAGGTTAATTGGCTGCTATCAAAATTGACCCTAGTCTCTCCCTCTCTGTCTGTGTGTGAGTGTGTGTCTATATTAGGGAATTTAGACTGTAAGCTCCAATAGGGTAGGGACTGATGTGAATGGGTTCTCTGTACAGCGCTGCGCTATTAGTGACACTATATAAATAAATGATAATGAGGATGATGATGATATGTGTTTACTATGCCTATACACATAGCCAGCTTTCACACTTGATTGGCAGATTAATGCATCATTATTGCTAAGTTTGATAACAGTTGTCTAATACAGTGACACTGGTAGAGAAAACCACTATAGACATTCACATAAGCAGCTCTCATCATCATCATTTATGGCATAAGACTTCTTTAATTATACTAAGTTTTTGAGCAGGTCTGCATTATACTTAATTATATAAGGGAGATGTACTTTTAGTAAAAAGTAGCTCTCCAATTTCAAAAGTACATCAACGTAGTATTAATACTTAGATTTAAAGATTTTCTGGGATAAATGAAATACATTCCCAGCAGCCATCTCCCTTTGCCTCTATCTTATTGCATATTTTGTCCTAATGTGCTTTCATATTTACATGTCACCATGTTTCCATTGGCTAGTACCTTAAAGTCAGATGTCTGTCAAGCAAACTGACCAGTGACAGAATTGCTTTGTGAGGTTTACATCTTTATGACATCAAATGCTTCACATGAAAAATGCAGTTCATTGTCAAAAATCAGCTATATTAGGAGAGTGAGAATTGTGTTTTAGCATCAATTACACACTAAATATGCTGTCATTGTGTATGTTTAATGGATGTCTTTCAGTTTTAAAGATAGACAGACCGATAGATAGATAGATAGATAGATAGAAAGATAGATAGATAGATAGATAGACAGACAGACAGACTGATTTCAACTGGAAGCAGTGCTTACATATTGCTTAATTTTTGGTGGTTATTAAATAGTATGGGTAGGCAAGAAAAGTGCATATATCTTTTATTAGCATAAACTTACCCAAATGCGCTCTTGCATATTTAAGGCATTCAAAGTAATAATATTTCACAGCATTAATACAGTTATGTACTAGACTGGACAATGGTAAGCAGAGCCAGTACTTATATCAACAATGGCCTTATCTGTGTGAAGTTTGTATGTTCTCCCTGTGTTTGCGTGGGTTTCCTCCCACACTCCAAAAAACATACTGTTAGTTTAATTGGCTGCTATCAAAATTGACCCTAGTCTCTCCCTCTCTGTCTGTGTGTGAGTGTGTGTCTATATTAGGGAATTTAGACTGTAAGCTCCAATAGGGTAGGGACTGATGTGAATGGGTTCTCTGTACAGCGCTGCGCTATTAGTGACACTATATAAATAAATGATAATGAGGATGATGATGATATGTGTTTACTATGCCTATACACATAGCCAGCTTTCACACTTGATTGGCAGATTAATGCATCATTATTGCTAAGTTTGATAACAGTTGTCTAATACAGTGACACTGGTAGAGAAAACCACTATAGACATTCACATAAGCAGCTCTCATCATCATCATTTATGGCATAAGACTTCTTTAATTATACTAAGTTTTTGAGCAGGTCTGCATTATACTTAATTATATAAGGGAGATGTACTTTTAGTAAAAAGTAGCTCTCCAATTTCAAAAGTACATCAACGTAGTATTAATACTTAGATTTAAAGATTTTCTGGGATAAATGAAATACATTCCCAGCAGCCATCTCCCTTTGCCTCTATCTTATTGCATATTTTGTCCTAATGTGCTTTCATATTTACATGTCACCATGTTTCCATTGGCTAGTACCTAAAAGTCAGATGTCTGTCAAGCAAACTGACCAGTGACAGAATTGCTTTGTGAGGTTTACATCTTTATGACATCAAATGCTTCACATGAAAAATGCAGTTCATTGTCAAAAATCAGCTATATTAGGAGAGTGAGAATTGTGTTTTAGCATCAATTACACACTAAATATGCTGTCATTGTGTATGTTTAATGGATGTCTTTCAGTTTTAAAGATAGATAGAAAGATAGATAGATAGATAGACAGACAGACAGACTGATTTCAACTGGAAGCAGTGCTTACATATTGCTTAATTTTTGGTGGTTATTAAATAGTATGGGTAGGCAAGAAAAGTGCATATATCTTTTATTAGCATAAACTTACCCAAATGCGCTCTTGCATATTTAAGGCATTCAAAGTAATAATATTTCACAGCATTAATACAGTTATGTACTAGACTGGACAATGGTAAGCAGAGCCAGTACTTATATCAACAATGGCCTTATCTGTGTGAAGTTTGTATGTTCTCCCTGTGTTTGCGTGGGTTTCCTCAGGGTGCTGTGGTTTCCTCCCACACTCCAAAAAACATACTGTTAGGTTAATTGGCTGCTATCAAAATTGACCCTAGTCTCTCCCTCTCTGTCTGTGTGTGAGTGTGTGTCTATATTAGGGAATTTAGACTGTAAGCTCCAATAGGGTAGGGACTGATGTGAATGGGTTCTCTGTACAGCGCTGCGCTATTAGTGACACTATATAAATAAATGATAATGAGGATGATGATGATATGTGTTTACTATGCCTATACACATAGCCAGCTTTCACACTTGATTGGCAGATTAATGCATCATTATTGCTAAGTTTGATAACAGTTGTCTAATACAGTGACACTGGTAGAGAAAACCACTATAGACATTCACATAAGCAGCTCTCATCATCATCATTTATGGCATAAGACTTCTTTAATTATACTAAGTTTTTGAGCAGGTCTGCATTATACTTAATTATATAAGGGAGATGTACTTTTAGTAAAAAGTAGCTCTCCAATTTCAAAAGTACATCAACGTAGTATTAATACTTAGATTTAAAGATTTTCTGGGATAAATGAAATACATTCCCAGCAGCCATCTCCCTTTGCCTCTATCTTATTGCATATTTTGTCCTAATGTGCTTTCATATTTACATGTCACCATGTTTCCATTGGCTAGTACCTAAAAATCAGATGTCTGTCAAGCAAACTGACCAGTGACAGAATTGCTTTGTGAGGTTTACATCTTTATGACATCAAATGCTTCACATGAAAAATGCAGTTCATTGTCAAAAATCAGCTATATTAGGAGAGTGAGAATTGTGTTTTAGCATCAATTACACACTAAATATGCTGTCATTGTGTATGTTTAATGGATGTCTTTCAGTTTTAAAGATAGATAGAAAGATAGATAGATAGATAGATAGACAGACAGACAGACTGATTTCAACTGGAAGCAGTGCTTACATATTGCTTAATTTTTGGTGGTTATTAAATAGTATGGGTAGGCAAGAAAAGTGCATATATCTTTTATTAGCATAAACTTACCCAAATGCGCTCTTGCATATTTAAGGCATTCAAAGTAATAATATTTCACAGCATTAATACAGTTATGTACTAGACTGGACAATGGTAAGCAGAGCCAGTACTTATATCAACAATGGCCTTATCTGTGTGAAGTTTGTATGTTCTCCCTGTGTTTGCGTGGGTTTCCTCCCACACTCCAAAAAACATACTGTTAGGTTAATTGGCTGCTATCAAAATTGACCCTAGTCTCTCCCTCTCTGTCTGTGTGTGAGTGTGTGTCTATATTAGGGAATTTAGACTGTAAGCTCCAATAGGGTAGGGACTGATGTGAATGGGTTCTCTGTACAGCGCTGCGCTATTAGTGACACTATATAAATAAATGATAATGAGGATGATGATGATATGTGTTTACTATGCCTATACACATAGCCAGCTTTCACACTTGATTGGCAGATTAATGCATCATTATTGCTAAGTTTGATAACAGTTGTCTAATACAGTGACACTGGTAGAGAAAACCACTATAGACATTCACATAAGCAGCTCTCATCATCATCATTTATGGCATAAGACTTCTTTAATTATACTAAGTTTTTGAGCAGGTCTGCATTATACTTAATTATATAAGGGAGATGTACTTTTAGTAAAAAGTAGCTCTCCAATTTCAAAAGTACATCAACGTAGTATTAATACTTAGATTTAAAGATTTTCTGGGATAAATGAAATACATTCCCAGCAGCCATCTCCCTTTGCCTCTATCTTATTGCATATTTTGTCCTAATGTGCTTTCATATTTACATGTCACCATGTTTCCATTGGCTAGTACCTTAAAGTCAGATGTCTGTCAAGCAAACTGACCAGTGACAGAATTGCTTTGTGAGGTTTACATCTTTATGACATCAAATGCTTCACATGAAAAATGCAGTTCATTGTCAAAAATCAGCTATATTAGGAGAGTGAGAATTGTGTTTTAGAATCAATTACACACTAAATATGCTGTCATTGTGTATGTTTAATGGATGTCTTTCAGTTTTAAAGATAGACAGACCGATAGATAGATAGATAGATAGATAGAAAGATAGATAGATAGATAGATAGATAGATAGACAGACAGACAGACAGACTGATTTCAACTGGAAGCAGTGCTTACATATTGCTTAATTTTTGGTGGTTATTAAATAGTATGGGTAGGCAAGAAAAGTGCATATATCTTTTATTAGCATAAACTTACCCAAATGCGCTCTTGCATATTTAAGGCATTCAAAGTAATAATATTTCACAGCATTAATACAGTTATGTACTAGACTGGACAATGGTAAGCAGAGCCAGTACTTATATCAACAATGGCCTTATCTGTGTGAAGTTTGTATGTTCTCCCTGTGTTTGCGTGGGTTTCCTCCCACATTCCAAAAAACATACTGTTAGGTTAATTGGCTGCTATCAAAATTGACCCTAGTCTCTCCCTCTCTGTCTGTGTGTGAGTGTGTGTCTATATTAGGGAATTTAGACTGTAAGCTCCAATAGGGTAGGGACTGATGTGAATGGGTTCTCTGTACAGCGCTGCGCTATTAGTGACACTATATAAATAAATGATAATGAGGATGATGATGATATGTGTTTACTATGCCTATACACATAGCCAGCTTTCACACTTGATTGGCAGATTAATGCATCATTATTGCTAAGTTTGATAACAGTTGTCTAATACAGTGACACTGGTAGAGAAAACCACTATAGACATTCACATAAGCAGCTCTCATCATCATCATTTATGGCATAAGACTTCTTTAATTATACTAAGTTTTTGAGCAGGTCTGCATTATACTTAATTATATAAGGGAGATGTACTTTTAGTAAAAAGTAGCTCTCCAATTTCAAAAGTACATCAACGTAGTATTAATACTTAGATTTAAAGATTTTCTGGGATAAATGAAATACATTCCCAGCAGCCATCTCCCCTTGCCTCTATCTTATTGCATATTTTGTCCTAATGTGCTTTCATATTTACATGTCACCATGTTTCCATTGGCTAGTACCTTAAAGTCAGATGTCTGTCAAGCAAACTGACCAGTGACAGAATTGCTTTGTGAGGTTTACATCTTTATGACATCAAATGCTTCACATGAAAAATGCAGTTCATTGTCAAAAATCAGCTATATTAGGAGAGTGAGAATTGTGTTTTAGCATCAATTACACACTAAATATGCTGTCATTGTGTATGTTTAATGGATGTCTTTCAGTTTTAAAGATAGATAGAAAGATAGATAGATAGACAGACAGACAGACTGATTTCAACTGGAAGCAGTGCTTACATATTGCTTAATTTTTGGTGGTTATTAAATAGTATGGGTAGGCAAGAAAAGTGCATATATCTTTTATTAGCATAAACTTACCCAAATGCGCTCTTGCATATTTAAGGCATTCAAAGTAATAATATTTCACAGCATTAATACAGTTATGTACTAGACTGGACAATGGTAAGCAGAGCCAGTACTTATATCAACAATGGCCTTATCTGTGTGAAGTTTGTATGTTCTCCCTGTGTTTGCGTGGGTTTCCTCCGGATGCTGTGGTTTCCTCCCACACTCCAAAAAACATACTGTTAGGTTAATTGGCTGCTATCAAAATTGACCCTAGTCTCTCCCTCTCTGTCTGTGTGTGAGTGTGTGTCTATATTAGGGAATTTAGACTGTAAGCTCCAATAGGGTAGGGACTGATGTGAATGGGTTCTCTGTACAGCGCTGCGCTATTAGTGACACTATATAAATAAATGATAATGAGGATGATGATGATATGTGTTTACTATGCCTATACACATAGCCAGCTTTCACACTTGATTGGCAGATTAATGCATCATTATTGCTAAGTTTGATAACAGTTGTCTAATACAGTGACACTGGTAGAGAAAACCACTATAGACATTCACATAAGCAGCTCTCATCATCATCATTTATGGCATAAGACTTCTTTAATTATACTAAGTTTTTGAGCAGGTCTGCATTATACTTAATTATATAAGGGAGATGTACTTTTAGTAAAAAGTAGCTCTCCAATTTCAAAAGTACATCAACGTAGTATTAATACTTAGATTTAAAGATTTTCTGGGATAAATGAAATACATTCCCAGCAGCCATCTCCCTTTGCCTCTATCTTATTGCATATTTTGTCCTAATGTGCTTTCATATTTACATGTCACCATGTTTCCATTGGCTAGTACCTTAAAGTCAGATGTCTGTCAAGCAAACTGACCAGTGACAGAATTGCTTTGTGAGGTTTACATCTTTATGACATCAAATGCTTCACATGAAAAATGCAGTTCATTGTCAAAAATCAGCTATATTAGGAGAGTGAGAATTGTGTTTTAGCATCAATTACACACTAAATATGCTGTCATTGTGTATGTTTAATGGATGTCTTTCAGTTTTAAAGATAGACAGACCGATAGATAGATAGATAGATAGATAGAAAGATAGATAGATAGATAGATAGACAGACAGACAGACTGATTTCAACTGGAAGCAGTGCTTACATATTGCTTAATTTTTGGTGGTTATTAAATAGTATGGGTAGGCAAGAAAAGTGCATATATCTTTTATTAGCATAAACTTACCCAAATGCGCTCTTGCATATTTAAGGCATTCAAAGTAATAATATTTCACAGCATTAATACAGTTATGTACTAGACTGGACAATGGTAAGCAGAGCCAGTACTTATATCAACAATGGCCTTATCTGTGTGAAGTTTGTATGTTCTCCCTGTGTTTGCGTGGGTTTCCTCCCACACTCCAAAAAACATACTGTTAGTTTAATTGGCTGCTATCAAAATTGACCCTAGTCTCTCCCTCTCTGTCTGTGTGTGAGTGTGTGTCTATATTAGGGAATTTAGACTGTAAGCTCCAATAGGGTAGGGACTGATGTGAATGGGTTCTCTGTACAGCGCTGCGCTATTAGTGACACTATATAAATAAATGATAATGAGGATGATGATGATATGTGTTTACTATGCCTATACACATAGCCAGCTTTCACACTTGATTGGCAGATTAATGCATCATTATTGCTAAGTTTGATAACAGTTGTCTAATACAGTGACACTGGTAGAGAAAACCACTATAGACATTCACATAAGCAGCTCTCATCATCATCATTTATGGCATAAGACTTCTTTAATTATACTAAGTTTTTGAGCAGGTCTGCATTATACTTAATTATATAAGGGAGATGTACTTTTAGTAAAAAGTAGCTCTCCAATTTCAAAAGTACATCAACGTAGTATTAATACTTAGATTTAAAGATTTTCTGGGATAAATGAAATACATTCCCAGCAGCCATCTCCCTTTGCCTCTATCTTATTGCATATTTTGTCCTAATGTGCTTTCATATTTACATGTCACCATGTTTCCATTGGCTAGTACCTAAAAGTCAGATGTCTGTCAAGCAAACTGACCAGTGACAGAATTGCTTTGTGAGGTTTACATCTTTATGACATCAAATGCTTCACATGAAAAATGCAGTTCATTGTCAAAAATCAGCTATATTAGGAGAGTGAGAATTGTGTTTTAGCATCAATTACACACTAAATATGCTGTCATTGTGTATGTTTAATGGATGTCTTTCAGTTTTAAAGATAGATAGAAAGATAGATAGATAGATAGACAGACAGACAGACTGATTTCAACTGGAAGCAGTGCTTACATATTGCTTAATTTTTGGTGGTTATTAAATAGTATGGGTAGGCAAGAAAAGTGCATATATCTTTTATTAGCATAAACTTACCCAAATGCGCTCTTGCATATTTAAGGCATTCAAAGTAATAATATTTCACAGCATTAATACAGTTATGTACTAGACTGGACAATGGTAAGCAGAGCCAGTACTTATATCAACAATGGCCTTATCTGTGTGAAGTTTGTATGTTCTCCCTGTGTTTGCGTGGGTTTCCTCAGGGTGCTGTGGTTTCCTCCCACACTCCAAAAAACATACTGTTAGGTTAATTGGCTGCTATCAAAATTGACCCTAGTCTCTCCCTCTCTGTCTGTGTGTGAGTGTGTGTCTATATTAGGGAATTTAGACTGTAAGCTCCAATAGGGTAGGGACTGATGTGAATGGGTTCTCTGTACAGCGCTGCGCTATTAGTGACACTATATAAATAAATGATAATGAGGATGATGATGATATGTGTTTACTATGCCTATACACATAGCCAGCTTTCACACTTGATTGGCAGATTAATGCATCATTATTGCTAAGTTTGATAACAGTTGTCTAATACAGTGACACTGGTAGAGAAAACCACTATAGACATTCACATAAGCAGCTCTCATCATCATCATTTATGGCATAAGACTTCTTTAATTATACTAAGTTTTTGAGCAGGTCTGCATTATACTTAATTATATAAGGGAGATGTACTTTTAGTAAAAAGTAGCTCTCCAATTTCAAAAGTACATCAACGTAGTATTAATACTTAGATTTAAAGATTTTCTGGGATAAATGAAATACATTCCCAGCAGCCATCTCCCTTTGCCTCTATCTTATTGCATATTTTGTCCTAATGTGCTTTCATATTTACATGTCACCATGTTTCCATTGGCTAGTACCTAAAAATCAGATGTCTGTCAAGCAAACTGACCAGTGACAGAATTGCTTTGTGAGGTTTACATCTTTATGACATCAAATGCTTCACATGAAAAATGCAGTTCATTGTCAAAAATCAGCTATATTAGGAGAGTGAGAATTGTGTTTTAGCATCAATTACACACTAAATATGCTGTCATTGTGTATGTTTAATGGATGTCTTTCAGTTTTAAAGATAGATAGAAAGATAGATAGATAGATAGATAGACAGACAGACAGACTGATTTCAACTGGAAGCAGTGCTTACATATTGCTTAATTTTTGGTGGTTATTAAATAGTATGGGTAGGCAAGAAAAGTGCATATATCTTTTATTAGCATAAACTTACCCAAATGCGCTCTTGCATATTTAAGGCATTCAAAGTAATAATATTTCACAGCATTAATACAGTTATGTACTAGACTGGACAATGGTAAGCAGAGCCAGTACTTATATCAACAATGGCCTTATCTGTGTGAAGTTTGTATGTTCTCCCTGTGTTTGCGTGGGTTTCCTCCCACACTCCAAAAAACATACTGTTAGGTTAATTGGCTGCTATCAAAATTGACCCTAGTCTCTCCCTCTCTGTCTGTGTGTGAGTGTGTGTCTATATTAGGGAATTTAGACTGTAAGCTCCAATAGGGTAGGGACTGATGTGAATGGGTTCTCTGTACAGCGCTGCGCTATTAGTGACACTATATAAATAAATGATAATGAGGATGATGATGATATGTGTTTACTATGCCTATACACATAGCCAGCTTTCACACTTGATTGGCAGATTAATGCATCATTATTGCTAAGTTTGATAACAGTTGTCTAATACAGTGACACTGGTAGAGAAAACCACTATAGACATTCACATAAGCAGCTCTCATCATCATCATTTATGGCATAAGACTTCTTTAATTATACTAAGTTTTTGAGCAGGTCTGCATTATACTTAATTATATAAGGGAGATGTACTTTTAGTAAAAAGTAGCTCTCCAATTTCAAAAGTACATCAACGTAGTATTAATACTTAGATTTAAAGATTTTCTGGGATAAATGAAATACATTCCCAGCAGCCATCTCCCTTTGCCTCTATCTTATTGCATATTTTGTCCTAATGTGCTTTCATATTTACATGTCACCATGTTTCCATTGGCTAGTACCTAAAAGTCAGATGTCTGTCAAGCAAACTGACCAGTGACAGAATTGCTTTGTGAGGTTTACATCTTTATGACATCAAATGCTTCACATGAAAAATGCAGTTCATTGTCAAAAATCAGCTATATTAGGAGAGTGAGAATTGTGTTTTAGCATCAATTACACACTAAATATGCTGTCATTGTGTATGTTTAATGGATGTCTTTCAGTTTTAAAGATAGATAGAAAGATAGATAGATAGATAGACAGACAGACAGACTGATTTCAACTGGAAGCAGTGCTTACATATTGCTTAATTTTTGGTGGTTATTAAATAGTATGGGTAGGCAAGAAAAGTGCATATATCTTTTATTAGCATAAACTTACCCAAATGCGCTCTTGCATATTTAAGGCATTCAAAGTAATAATATTTCACAGCATTAATACAGTTATGTACTAGACTGGACAATGGTAAGCAGAGCCAGTACTTATATCAACAATGGCCTTATCTGTGTGAAGTTTGTATGTTCTCCCTGTGTTTGCGTGGGTTTCCTCAGGGTGCTGTGGTTTCCTCCCACACTCCAAAAAACATACTGTTAGGTTAATTGGCTGCTATCAAAATTGACCCTAGTCTCTCCCTCTCTGTCTGTGTGTGAGTGTGTGTCTATATTAGGGAATTTAGACTGTAAGCTCCAATAGGGTAGGGACTGATGTGAATGGGTTCTCTGTACAGCGCTGCGCTATTAGTGACACTATATAAATAAATGATAATGAGGATGATGATGATATGTGTTTACTATGCCTATACACATAGCCAGCTTTCACACTTGATTGGCAGATTAATGCATCATTATTGCTAAGTTTGATAACAGTTGTCTAATACAGTGACACTGGTAGAGAAAACCACTATAGACATTCACATAAGCAGCTCTCATCATCATCATTTATGGCATAAGACTTCTTTAATTATACTAAGTTTTTGAGCAGGTCTGCATTATACTTAATTATATAAGGGAGATGTACTTTTAGTAAAAAGTAGCTCTCCAATTTCAAAAGTACATCAACGTAGTATTAATACTTAGATTTAAAGATTTTCTGGGATAAATGAAATACATTCCCAGCAGCCATCTCCCTTTGCCTCTATCTTATTGCATATTTTGTCCTAATGTGCTTTCATATTTACATGTCACCATGTTTCCATTGGCTAGTACCTAAAAATCAGATGTCTGTCAAGCAAACTGACCAGTGACAGAATTGCTTTGTGAGGTTTACATCTTTATGACATCAAATGCTTCACATGAAAAATGCAGTTCATTGTCAAAAATCAGCTATATTAGGAGAGTGAGAATTGTGTTTTAGCATCAATTACACACTAAATATGCTGTCATTGTGTATGTTTAATGGATGTCTTTCAGTTTTAAAGATAGATAGAAAGATAGATAGATAGATAGACAGACAGACAGACTGATTTCAACTGGAAGCAGTGCTTACATATTGCTTAATTTTTGGTGGTTATTAAATAGTATGGGTAGGCAAGAAAAGTGCATATATCTTTTATTAGCATAAACTTACCCAAATGCGCTCTTGCATATTTAAGGCATTCAAAGTAATAATATTTCACAGCATTAATACAGTTATGTACTAGACTGGACAATGGTAAGCAGAGCCAGTACTTATATCAACAATGGCCTTATCTGTGTGAAGTTTGTATGTTCTCCCTGTGTTTGCGTGGGTTTCCTCCCACACTCCAAAAAACATACTGTTAGGTTAATTGGCTGCTATCAAAATTGACCCTAGTCTCTCCCTCTCTGTCTGTGTGTGAGTGTGTGTCTATATTAGGGAATTTAGACTGTAAGCTCCAATAGGGTAGGGACTGATGTGAATGGGTTCTCTGTACAGCGCTGCGCTATTAGTGACACTATATAAATAAATGATAATGAGGATGATGATGATATGTGTTTACTATGCCTATACACATAGCCAGCTTTCACACTTGATTGGCAGATTAATGCATCATTATTGCTACGTTTGATAACAGTTGTCTAATACAGTGACACTGGTAGAGAAAACCACTATAGACATTCACATAAGCAGCTCTCATCATCATCATTTATGGCATAAGACTTCTTTAATTATACTAAGTTTTTGAGCAGGTCTGCATTATACTTAATTATATAAGGGAGATGTACTTTTAGTAAAAAGTAGCTCTCCAATTTCAAAAGTACATCAACGTAGTATTAATACTTAGATTTAAAGATTTTCTGGGATAAATGAAATACATTCCCAGCAGCCATCTCCCTTTGCCTCTATCTTATTGCATATTTTGTCCTAATGTGCTTTCATATTTACATGTCACCATGTTTCCATTGGCTAGTACCTAAAAGTCAGATGTCTGTCAAGCAAACTGACCAGTGACAGAATTGCTTTGTGAGGTTTACATCTTTATGACATCAAATGCTTCACATGAAAAATGCAGTTCATTGTCAAAAATCAGCTATATTAGGAGAGTGAGAATTGTGTTTTAGCATCAATTACACACTAAATATGCTGTCATTGTGTATGTTTAATGGATGTCTTTCAGTTTTAAAGATAGATAGAAAGATAGATAGATAGATAGACAGACAGACAGACTGATTTCAACTGGAAGCAGTGCTTACATATTGCTTAATTTTTGGTGGTTATTAAATAGTATGGGTAGGCAAGAAAAGTGCATATATCTTTTATTAGCATAAACTTACCCAAATGCGCTCTTGCATATTTAAGGCATTCAAAGTAATAATATTTCACAGCATTAATACAGTTATGTACTAGACTGGACAATGGTAAGCAGAGCCAGTACTTATATCAACAATGGCCTTATCTGTGTGAAGTTTGTATGTTCTCCCTGTGTTTGCGTGGGTTTCCTCAGGGTGCTGTGGTTTCCTCCCACACTCCAAAAAACATACTGTTAGGTTAATTGGCTGCTATCAAAATTGACCCTAGTCTCTCCCTCTCTGTCTGTGTGTGAGTGTGTGTCTATATTAGGGAATTTAGACTGTAAGCTCCAATAGGGTAGGGACTGATGTGAATGGGTTCTCTGTACAGCGCTGCGCTATTAGTGACACTATATAAATAAATGATAATGAGGATGATGATGATATGTGTTTACTATGCCTATACACATAGCCAGCTTTCACACTTGATTGGCAGATTAATGCATCATTATTGCTAAGTTTGATAACAGTTGTCTAATACAGTGACACTGGTAGAGAAAACCACTATAGACATTCACATAAGCAGCTCTCATCATCATCATTTATGGCATAAGACTTCTTTAATTATACTAAGTTTTTGAGCAGGTCTGCATTATACTTAATTATATAAGGGAGATGTACTTTTAGTAAAAAGTAGCTCTCCAATTTCAAAAGTACATCAACGTAGTATTAATACTTAGATTTAAAGATTTTCTGGGATAAATGAAATACATTCCCAGCAGCCATCTCCCTTTGCCTCTATCTTATTGCATATTTTGTCCTAATGTGCTTTCATATTTACATGTCACCATGTTTCCATTGGCTAGTACCTAAAAATCAGATGTCTGTCAAGCAAACTGACCAGTGACAGAATTGCTTTGTGAGGTTTACATCTTTATGACATCAAATGCTTCACATGAAAAATGCAGTTCATTGTCAAAAATCAGCTATATTAGGAGAGTGAGAATTGTGTTTTAGCATCAATTACACACTAAATATGCTGTCATTGTGTATGTTTAATGGATGTCTTTCAGTTTTAAAGATAGATAGAAAGATAGATAGATAGATAGATAGACAGACAGACAGACTGATTTCAACTGGAAGCAGTGCTTACATATTGCTTAATTTTTGGTGGTTATTAAATAGTATGGGTAGGCAAGAAAAGTGCATATATCTTTTATTAGCATAAACTTACCCAAATGCGCTCTTGCATATTTAAGGCATTCAAAGTAATAATATTTCACAGCATTAATACAGTTATGTACTAGACTGGACAATGGTAAGCAGAGCCAGTACTTATATCAACAATGGCCTTATCTGTGTGAAGTTTGTATGTTCTCCCTGTGTTTGCGTGGGTTTCCTCCCACACTCCAAAAAACATACTGTTAGGTTAATTGGCTGCTATCAAAATTGACCCTAGTCTCTCCCTCTCTGTCTGTGTGTGAGTGTGTGTCTATATTAGGGAATTTAGACTGTAAGCTCCAATAGGGTAGGGACTGATGTGAATGGGTTCTCTGTACAGCGCTGCGCTATTAGTGACACTATATAAATAAATGATAATGAGGATGATGATGATATGTGTTTACTATGCCTATACACATAGCCAGCTTTCACACTTGATTGGCAGATTAATGCATCATTATTGCTAAGTTTGATAACAGTTGTCTAATACAGTGACACTGGTAGAGAAACCCACTATAGACATTCACATAAGCAGCTCTCATCATCATCATTTATGGCATAAGACTTCTTTAATTATACTAAGTTTTTGAGCAGGTCTGCATTATACTTAATTATATAAGGGAGATGTACTTTTAGTAAAAAGTAGCTCTCCAATTTCAAAAGTACATGAAACGTAGTATTAATACTTAGATTTAAAGATTTTCTGGGATAAATGAAATACATTCCCAGCAGCCATCTCCCTTTGCCTCTATCTTATTGCATATTTTGTCCTAATGTGCTTTCATATTTACATGTCACCATGTTTCCATTGGCTAGTACCTTAAAGTCAGATGTCTGTCAAGCAAACTGACCAGTGACAGAATTGCTTTGTGAGGTTTACATCTTTATGACATCAAATGCTTCACATGAAAAATGCAGTTCATTGTCAAAAATCAGCTATATTAGGAGAGTGAGAATTGTGTTTTAGCATCAATTACACACTAAATATGCTGTCATTGTGTATGTTTAATGGATGTCTTTCAGTTTTAAAGATAGACAGACCGATAGATAGATAGATAGATAGATAGAAAGATAGATAGATAGATAGATAGATAGATAGACAGACAGACAGACA
Source organism: Mixophyes fleayi (assembly GCF_038048845.1). Classification (NCBI taxonomy): domain Eukaryota; kingdom Metazoa; phylum Chordata; class Amphibia; order Anura; family Limnodynastidae; genus Mixophyes; species Mixophyes fleayi. The sequence goes on from NW_027448509.1 coordinate 134,812, forward strand.
GACTGATTTCAACTGGAAGCAGTGCTTACATATTGCTTAATTTTTGGTGGTTATTAAATAGTATGGGTAGGCAAGAAAAGTGCATATATCTTTTATTAGCATAAACTTACCCAAATGCGCTCTTGCATATTTAAGGCATTCAAAGTAATAATATTTCACAGCATTAATACAGTTATGTACTAGACTGGACAATGGTAAGCAGAGCCAGTACTTATATCAACAATGGCCTTATCTGTGTGAAGTTTGTATGTTCTCCCTGTGTTTGCGTGGGTTTCCTCCCACATTCCAAAAAACATACTGTTAGGTTAATTGGCTGCTATCAAAATTGACCCTAGTCTCTCCCTCTCTGTCTGTGTGTGAGTGTGTGTCTATATTAGGGAATTTAGACTGTAAGCTCCAATAGGGTAGGGACTGATGTGAATGGGTTCTCTGTACAGCGCTGCGCTATTAGTGACACTATATAAATAAATGATAATGAGGATGATAATGATATGTGTTTACTATGCCTATACACATAGCCAGCTTTCACACTTGATTGGCAGATTAATGCATCATTATTGCTAAGTTTGATAACAGTTGTCTAATACAGTGACACTGGTAGAGAAAACCACTATAGACATTCACATAAGCAGCTCTCATCATCATCATTTATGGCATAAGACTTCTTTAATTATACTAAGTTTTTGAGCAGGTCTGCATTATACTTAATTATATAAGGGAGATGTACTTTTAGTAAAAAGTAGCTCTCCAATTTCAAAAGTACATCAACGTAGTATTAATACTTAGATTTAAAGATTTTCTGGGATAAATGAAATACATTCCCAGCAGCCATCTCCCCTTGCCTCTATCTTATTGCATATTTTGTCCTAATGTGCTTTCATATTTACATGTCACCATGTTTCCATTGGCTAGTACCTTAAAGTCAGATGTCTGTCAAGCAAACTGACCAGTGACAGAATTGCTTTGTGAGGTTTACATCTTTATGACATCAAATGCTTCACATGAAAAATGCAGTTCATTGTCAAAAATCAGCTATATTAGGAGAGTGAGAATTGTGTTTTAGCATCAATTACACACTAAATATGCTGTCATTGTGTATGTTTAATGGATGTCTTTCAGTTTTAAAGATAGATAGAAAGATAGATAGATAGACAGACAGACAGACTGATTTCAACTGGAAGCAGTGCTTACATATTGCTTAATTTTTGGTGGTTATTAAATAGTATGGGTAGGCAAGAAAAGTGCATATATCTTTTATTAGCATAAACTTACCCAAATGCGCTCTTGCATATTTAAGGCATTCAAAGTAATAATATTTCACAGCATTAATACAGTTATGTACTAGACTGGACAATGGTAAGCAGAGCCAGTACTTATATCAACAATGGCCTTATCTGTGTGAAGTTTGTATGTTCTCCCTGTGTTTGCGTGGGTTTCCTCCGGATGCTGTGGTTTCCTCCCACACTCCAAAAAACATACTGTTAGGTTAATTGGCTGCTATCAAAATTGACCCTAGTCTCTCCCTCTCTGTCTGTGTGTGAGTGTGTGTCTATATTAGGGAATTTAGACTGTAAGCTCCAATAGGGTAGGGACTGATGTGAATGGGTTCTCTGTACAGCGCTGCGCTATTAGTGACACTATATAAATAAATGATAATGAGGATGATGATGATATGTGTTTACTATGCCTATACACATAGCCAGCTTTCACACTTGATTGGCAGATTAATGCATCATTATTGCTAAGTTTGATAACAGTTGTCTAATACAGTGACACTGGTAGAGAAAACCACTATAGTCATTCACATAAGCAGCTCTCATCATCATCATTTATTGCATAAGACTTCTTTAATTATACTAAGTTTTTGAGCAGGTCTGCATTATACTTAATTATATAAGGGAGATGTACTTTTAGTAAAAAGTAGCTCTCCAATTTCAAAAGTACATGAAACGTAGTATTAATACTTAGATTTAAAGATTTTCTGGGATAAATGAAATACATTCCCAGCAGCCATCTCCCTTTGCCTCTATCTTATTGCATATTTTGTCCTAATGTGCTTTCATATTTACATGTCACCATGTTTCCATTGGCTAGTACCTTAAAGTCAGATGTCTGTCAAGCAAACTGACCAGTGACAGAATTGCTTTGTGAGGTTTACATCTTTATGACATCAAATGCTTCACATGAAAAATGCAGTTCATTGTCAAAAATCAGCTATATTAGGAGAGTGAGAATTGTGTTTTAGCATCAATTACACACTAAATATGCTGTCATTGTGTATGTTTAATGGATGTCTTTCAGATTGAAAGATAGACAGACCGATAGATAGATAGATAGATAGATAGAAAGATAGATAGATAGATAGATAGATAGATAGATAGATAGATAGATAGATAGATAGATAGACAGACAGACAGACTGATTTCAACTGGAAGCAGTGCTTACATATTGCTTAATTTTTGGTGGTTATTAAATAGTATGGGTAGGCAAGAAAAGTGCATATATCTTTTATTAGCATAAACTTACCCAAATGCGCTCTTGCATATTTAAGGCATTCAAAGTAATAATATTTCACAGCATTAATACAGTTATGTACTAGACTGGACAATGGTAAGCAGAGCCAGTACTTATATCAACAATGGCCTTATCTGTGTGAAGTTTGTATGTTCTCCCTGTGTTTGCGTGGGTTTCCTCCCACACTCCAAAAAACATACTGTTAGGTTAATTGGCTGCTATCAAAATTGACCCTAGTCTCTCCCTCTCTGTCTGTGTGTGAGTGTGTGTCTATATTAGGGAATTTAGACTGTAAGCTCCAATAGGGTAGGGACTGATGTGAATGGGTTCTCTGTACAGCGCTGCGCTATTAGTGACACTATATAAATAAATGATAATGAGGATGATGATGATATGTGTTTACTATGCCTATACACATAGCCAGCTTTCACACTTGATTGGCAGATTAATGCATCATTATTGCTAAGTTTGATAACAGTTGTCTAATACAGTGACACTGGTAGAGAAAACCACTATAGTCATTCACATAAGCAGCTCTCATCATCATCATTTATTGCATAAGACTTCTTTAATTATACTAAGTTTTTGAGCAGGTCTGCATTATACTTAATTATATAAGGGAGATGTACTTTTAGTAAAAAGTAGCTCTCCAATTTCAAAAGTACATGAAACGTAGTATTAATACTTAGATTTAAAGATTTTCTGGGATAAATGAAATACATTCCCAGCAGCCATCTCCCTTTGCCTCTATCTTATTGCATATTTTGTCCTAATGTGCTTTCATATTTACATGTCACCATGTTTCCATTGGCTAGTACCTTAAAGTCAGATGTCTGTCAAGCAAACTGACCAGTGACAGAATTGCTTTGTGAGGTTTACATCTTTATGACATCAAATGCTTCACATGAAAAATGCAGTTCATTGTCAAAAATCAGCTATATTAGGAGAGTGAGAATTGTGTTTTAGCATCAATTACACACTAAATATGCTGTCATTGTGTATGTTTAATGGATGTCTTTCAGTTTTAAAGATAGACAGACCGATAGATAGATAGATAGATAGATAGATAGAAAGATAGATAGATAGATAGATAGATAGATAGATAGATAGATAGACAGACAGACAGACAGACAGACAGACTGATTTCAACTGGAAGCAGTGCTTACATATTGCTTAATTTTTGGTGGTTATTAAATAGTATGGGTAGGCAAGAAAAGTGCATATATCTTTTATTAGCATAAACTTACCCAAATGCGCTCTTGCATATTTAAGGCATTCAAAGTAATAATATTTCACAGCATTAATACAGTTATGTACTAGACTGGACAATGGTAAGCAGAGCCAGTACTTATATCAACAATGGCCTTATCTGTGTGAAGTTTGTATGTTCTCCCTGTGTTTGCGTGGGTTTCCTCCCACACTCCAAAAAACATACTGTTAGGTTAATTGGCTGCTATCAAAATTGACCCTAGTCTCTCCCTCTCTGTCTGTGTGTGAGTGTGTGTCTATATTAGGGAATTTAGACTGTAAGCTCCAATAGGGTAGGGACTGATGTGAATGGGTTCTCTGTACAGCGCTGCGCTATTAGTGACACTATATAAATAAATGATAATGAGGATGATGATGATATGTGTTTACTATGCCTATACACATAGCCAGCTTTCACACTTGATTGGCAGATTAATGCATCATTATTGCTAAGTTTGATAACAGTTGTCTAATACAGTGACACTGGTAGAGAAAACCACTATAGTCATTCACATAAGCAGCTCTCATCATCATCATTTATTGCATAAGACTTCTTTAATTATACTAAGTTTTTGAGCAGGTCTGCATTATACTTAATTATATAAGGGAGATGTACTTTTAGTAAAAAGTAGCTCTCCAATTTCAAAAGTACATGAAACGTAGTATTAATACTTAGATTTAAAGATTTTCTGGGATAAATGAAATACATTCCCAGCAGCCATCTCCCTTTGCCTCTATCTTATTGCATATTTTGTCCTAATGTGCTTTCATATTTACATGTCACCATGTTTCCATTGGCTAGTACCTTAAAGTCAGATGTCTGTCAAGCAAACTGACCAGTGACAGAATTGCTTTGTGAGGTTTACATCTTTATGACATCAAATGCTTCACATGAAAAATGCAGTTCATTGTCAAAAATCAGCTATATTAGGAGAGTGAGAATTGTGTTTTAGCATCAATTACACACTAAATATGCTGTCATTGTGTATGTTTAATGGATGTCTTTCAGTTTTAAAGATAGACAGACCGATAGATAGATAGATAGATAGATAGAAAGATAGATAGATAGATAGATAGATAGATAGACAGACAGACAGACAGACTGATTTCAACTGGAAGCAGTGCTTACATATTGCTTAATTTTTGGTGGTTATTAAATAGTATGGGTAGGCAAGAAAAGTGCATATATCTTTTATTAGCATAAACTTACCCAAATGCGCTCTTGCATATTTAAGGCATTCAAAGTAATAATATTTCACAGCATTAATACAGTTATGTACTAGACTGGACAATGGTAAGCAGAGCCAGTACTTATATCAACAATGGCCTTATCTGTGTGAAGTTTGTATGTTCTCCCTGTGTTTGCGTGGGTTTCCTCCCACATTCCAAAAAACATACTGTTAGGTTAATTGGCTGCTATCAAAATTGACCCTAGTCTCTCCCTCTCTGTCTGTGTGTGAGTGTGTGTCTATATTAGGGAATTTAGACTGTAAGCTCCAATAGGGTAGGGACTGATGTGAATGGGTTCTCTGTACAGCGCTGCGCTATTAGTGACACTATATAAATAAATGATAATGAGGATGATGATGATATGTGTTTACTATGCCTATACACATAGCCAGCTTTCACACTTGATTGGCAGATTAATGCATCATTATTGCTAAGTTTGATAACAGTTGTCTAATACAGTGACACTGGTAGAGAAAACCACTATAGACATTCACATAAGCAGCTCTCATCATCATCATTTATGGCATAAGACTTCTTTAATTATACTAAGTTTTTGAGCAGGTCTGCATTATACTTAATTATATAAGGGAGATGTACTTTTAGTAAAAAGTAGCTCTCCAATTTCAAAAGTACATCAACGTAGTATTAATACTTAGATTTAAAGATTTTCTGGGATAAATGAAATACATTCCCAGCAGCCATCTCCCTTTGCCTCTATCTTATTGCATATTTTGTCCTAATGTGCTTTCATATTTACATGTCACCATGTTTCCATTGGCTAGTACCTTAAAGTCAGATGTCTGTCAAGCAAACTGACCAGTGACAGAATTGCTTTGTGAGGTTTACATCTTTATGACATCAAATGCTTCACATGAAAAATGCAGTTCATTGTCAAAAATCAGCTATATTAGGAGAGTGAGAATTGTGTTTTAGCATCAATTACACACTAAATATGCTGTCATTGTGTATGTTTAATGGATGTCTTTCAGTTTTAAAGATAGATAGAAAGATAGATAGATAGATAGACAGACAGACAGACTGATTTCAACTGGAAGCAGTGCTTACATATTGCTTAATTTTTGGTGGTTATTAAATAGTATGGGTAGGCAAGAAAAGTGCATATATCTTTTATTAGCATAAACTTACCCAAATGCGCTCTTGCATATTTAAGGCATTCAAAGTAATAATATTTCACAGCATTAATACAGTTATGTACTAGACTGGACAATGGTAAGCAGAGCCAGTACTTATATCAACAATGGCCTTATCTGTGTGAAGTTTGTATGTTCTCCCTGTGTTTGCGTGGGTTTCCTCAGGGTGCTGTGGTTTCCTCCCACACTCCAAAAAACATACTGTTAGGTTAATTGGCTGCTATCAAAATTGACCCTAGTCTCTCCCTCTCTGTCTGTGTGTGAGTGTGTGTCTATATTAGGGAATTTAGACTGTAAGCTCCAATAGGGTAGGGACTGATGTGAATGGGTTCTCTGTACAGCGCTGCGCTATTAGTGACACTATATAAATAAATGATAATGAGGATGATGATGATATGTGTTTACTATGCCTATACACATAGCCAGCTTTCACACTTGATTGGCAGATTAATGCATCATTATTGCTAAGTTTGATAACAGTTGTCTAATACAGTGACACTGGTAGAGAAAACCACTATAGACATTCACATAAGCAGCTCTCATCATCATCATTTATGGCATAAGACTTCTTTAATTATACTAAGTTTTTGAGCAGGTCTGCATTATACTTAATTATATAAGGGAGATGTACTTTTAGTAAAAAGTAGCTCTCCAATTTCAAAAGTACATCAACGTAGTATTAATACTTAGATTTAAAGATTTTCTGGGATAAATGAAATACATTCCCAGCAGCCATCTCCCTTTGCCTCTATCTTATTGCATATTTTGTCCTAATGTGCTTTCATATTTACATGTCACCATGTTTCCATTGGCTAGTACCTTAAAGTCAGATGTCTGTCAAGCAAACTGACCAGTGACAGAATTGCTTTGTGAGGTTTACATCTTTATGACATCAAATGCTTCACATGAAAAATGCAGTTCATTGTCAAAAATCAGCTATATTAGGAGAGTGAGAATTGTGTTTTAGCATCAATTACACACTAAATATGCTGTCATTGTGTATGTTTAATGGATGTCTTTCAGTTTTAAAGATAGATAGAAAGATAGATAGATAGATAGACAGACAGACAGACTGATTTCAACTGGAAGCAGTGCTTACATATTGCTTAATTTTTGGTGGTTATTAAATAGTATGGGTAGGCAAGAAAAGTGCATATATCTTTTATTAGCATAAACTTACCCAAATGCGCTCTTGCATATTTAAGGCATTCAAAGTAATAATATTTCACAGCATTAATACAGTTATGTACTAGACTGGACAATGGTAAGCAGAGCCAGTACTTATATCAACAATGGCCTTATCTGTGTGAAGTTTGTATGTTCTCCCTGTGTTTGCGTGGGTTTCCTCCGGATGCTGTGGTTTCCTCCCACACTCCAAAAAACATACTGTTAGGTTAATTGGCTGCTATCAAAATTGACCCTAGTCTCTCCCTCTCTGTCTGTGTGTGAGTGTGTGTCTATATTAGGGAATTTAGACTGTAAGCTCCAATAGGGTAGGGACTGATGTGAATGGGTTCTCTGTACAGCGCTGCGCTATTAGTGACACTATATAAATAAATGATAATGAGGATGATGATGATATGTGTTTACTATGCCTATACACATAGCCAGCTTTCACACTTGATTGGCAGATTAATGCATCATTATTGCTAAGTTTGATAACAGTTGTCTAATACAGTGACACTGGTAGAGAAAACCACTATAGTCATTCACATAAGCAGCTCTCATCATCATCATTTATTGCATAAGACTTCTTTAATTATACTAAGTTTTTGAGCAGGTCTGCATTATACTTAATTATATAAGGGAGATGTACTTTTAGTAAAAAGTAGCTCTCCAATTTCAAAAGTACATGAAACGTAGTATTAATACTTAGATTTAAAGATTTTCTGGGATAAATGAAATACATTCCCAGCAGCCATCTCCCTTTGCCTCTATCTTATTGCATATTTTGTCCTAATGTGCTTTCATATTTACATGTCACCATGTTTCCATTGGCTAGTACCTTAAAGTCAGATGTCTGTCAAGCAAACTGACCAGTGACAGAATTGCTTTGTGAGGTTTACATCTTTATGACATCAAATGCTTCACATGAAAAATGCAGTTCATTGTCAAAAATCAGCTATATTAGGAGAGTGAGAATTGTGTTTTAGCATCAATTACACACTAAATATGCTGTCATTGTGTATGTTTAATGGATGTCTTTCAGTTTGAAAGATAGACAGACCGATAGATAGATAGATAGATAGATAGAAAGATAGATAGATAGATAGATAGATAGATAGATAGATAGATAGATAGATAGATAGATAGACAGACAGACAGACTGATTTCAACTGGAAGCAGTGCTTACATATTGCTTAATTTTTGGTGGTTATTAAATAGTATGGGTAGGCAAGAAAAGTGCATATATCTTTTATTAGCATAAACTTACCCAAATGCGCTCTTGCATATTTAAGGCATTCAAAGTAATAATATTTCACAGCATTAATACAGTTATGTACTAGACTGGACAATGGTAAGCAGAGCCAGTACTTATATCAACAATGGCCTTATCTGTGTGAAGTTTGTATGTTCTCCCTGTGTTTGCGTGGGTTTCCTCCCACACTCCAAAAAACATACTGTTAGGTTAATTGGCTGCTATCAAAATTGACCCTAGTCTCTCCCTCTCTGTCTGTGTGTGAGTGTGTGTCTATATTAGGGAATTTAGACTGTAAGCTCCAATAGGGTAGGGACTGATGTGAATGGGTTCTCTGTACAGCGCTGCGCTATTAGTGACACTATATAAATAAATGATAATGAGGATGATGATGATATGTGTTTACTATGCCTATACACATAGCCAGCTTTCACACTTGATTGGCAGATTAATGCATCATTATTGCTAAGTTTGATAACAGTTGTCTAATACAGTGACACTGGTAGAGAAAACCACTATAGTCATTCACATAAGCAGCTCTCATCATCATCATTTATTGCATAAGACTTCTTTAATTATACTAAGTTTTTGAGCAGGTCTGCATTATACTTAATTATATAAGGGAGATGTACTTTTAGTAAAAAGTAGCTCTCCAATTTCAAAAGTACATGAAACGTAGTATTAATACTTAGATTTAAAGATTTTCTGGGATAAATGAAATACATTCCCAGCAGCCATCTCCCTTTGCCTCTATCTTATTGCATATTTTGTCCTAATGTGCTTTCATATTTACATGTCACCATGTTTCCATTGGCTAGTACCTTAAAGTCAGATGTCTGTCAAGCAAACTGACCAGTGACAGAATTGCTTTGTGAGGTTTACATCTTTATGACATCAAATGCTTCACATGAAAAATGCAGTTCATTGTCAAAAATCAGCTATATTAGGAGAGTGAGAATTGTGTTTTAGCATCAATTACACACTAAATATGCTGTCATTGTGTATGTTTAATGGATGTCTTTCAGTTTTAAAGATAGACAGACCGATAGATAGATAGATAGATAGATAGATAGAAAGATAGATAGATAGATAGATAGATAGATAGATAGATAGATAGACAGACAGACAGACAGACAGACAGACTGATTTCAACTGGAAGCAGTGCTTACATATTGCTTAATTTTTGGTGGTTATTAAATAGTATGGGTAGGCAAGAAAAGTGCATATATCTTTTATTAGCATAAACTTACCCAAATGCGCTCTTGCATATTTAAGGCATTCAAAGTAATAATATTTCACAGCATTAATACAGTTATGTACTAGACTGGACAATGGTAAGCAGAGCCAGTACTTATATCAACAATGGCCTTATCTGTGTGAAGTTTGTATGTTCTCCCTGTGTTTGCGTGGGTTTCCTCCCACACTCCAAAAAACATACTGTTAGGTTAATTGGCTGCTATCAAAATTGACCCTAGTCTCTCCCTCTCTGTCTGTGTGTGAGTGTGTGTCTATATTAGGGAATTTAGACTGTAAGCTCCAATAGGGTAGGGACTGATGTGAATGGGTTCTCTGTACAGCGCTGCGCTATTAGTGACACTATATAAATAAATGATAATGAGGATGATGATGATATGTGTTTACTATGCCTATACACATAGCCAGCTTTCACACTTGATTGTCAGATTAATGCATCATTATTGCTAAGTTTGATAACAGTTGTCTAATACAGTGACACTGGTAGAGAAAACCACTATAGTCATTCACATAAGCAGCTCTCATCATCATCATTTATTGCATAAGACTTCTTTAATTATACTAAGTTTTTGAGCAGGTCTGCATTATACTTAATTATATAAGGGAGATGTACTTTTAGTAAAAAGTAGCTCTCCAATTTCAAAAGTACATGAAACGTAGTATTAATACTTAGATTTAAAGATTTTCTGGGATAAATGAAATACATTCCCAGCAGCCATCTCCCTTTGCCTCTATCTTATTGCATATTTTGTCCTAATGTGCTTTCATATTTACATGTCACCATGTTTCCATTGGCTAGTACCTTAAAGTCAGATGTCTGTCAAGCAAACTGACCAGTGACAGAATTGCTTTGTGAGGTTTACATCTTTATGACATCAAATGCTTCACATGAAAAATGCAGTTCATTGTCAAAAATCAGCTATATTAGGAGAGTGAGAATTGTGTTTTAGCATCAATTACACACTAAATATGCTGTCATTGTGTATGTTTAATGGATGTCTTTCAGTTTTAAAGATAGACAGACCGATAGATAGATAGATAGATAGATAGAAAGATAGATAGATAGATAGATAGATAGATAGATAGACAGACAGACAGACAGACTGATTTCAACTGGAAGCAGTGCTTACATATTGCTTAATTTTTGGTGGTTATTAAATAGTATGGGTAGGCAAGAAAAGTGCATATATCTTTTATTAGCATAAACTTACCCAAATGCGCTCTTGCATATTTAAGGCATTCAAAGTAATAATATTTCACAGCATTAATACAGTTATGTACTAGACTGGACAATGGTAAGCAGAGCCAGTACTTATATCAACAATGGCCTTATCTGTGTGAAGTTTGTATGTTCTCCCTGTGTTTGCGTGGGTTTCCTCCCACATTCCAAAAAACATACTGTTAGGTTAATTGGCTGCTATCAAAATTGACCCTAGTCTCTCCCTCTCTGTCTGTGTGTGAGTGTGTGTCTATATTAGGGAATTTAGACTGTAAGCTCCAATAGGGTAGGGACTGATGTGAATGGGTTCTCTGTACAGCGCTGCGCTATTAGTGACACTATATAAATAAATGATAATGAGGATGATGATGATATGTGTTTACTATGCCTATACACATAGCCAGCTTTCACACTTGATTGGCAGATTAATGCATCATTATTGCTAAGTTTGATAACAGTTGTCTAATACAGTGACACTGGTAGAGAAAACCACTATAGACATTCACATAAGCAGCTCTCATCATCATCATTTATGGCATAAGACTTCTTTAATTATACTAAGTTTTTGAGCAGGTCTGCATTATACTTAATTATATAAGGGAGATGTACTTTTAGTAAAAAGTAGCTCTCCAATTTCAAAAGTACATCAACGTAGTATTAATACTTAGATTTAAAGATTTTCTGGGATAAATGAAATACATTCCCAGCAGCCATCTCCCTTTGCCTCTATCTTATTGCATATTTTGTCCTAATGTGCTTTCATATTTACATGTCACCATGTTTCCATTGGCTAGTACCTTAAAGTCAGATGTCTGTCAAGCAAACTGACCAGTGACAGAATTGCTTTGTGAGGTTTACATCTTTATGACATCAAATGCTTCACATGAAAAATGCAGTTCATTGTCAAAAATCAGCTATATTAGGAGAGTGAGAATTGTGTTTTAGCATCAATTACACACTAAATATGCTGTCATTGTGTATGTTTAATGGATGTCTTTCAGTTTTAAAGATAGATAGAAAGATAGATAGATAGATAGACAGACAGACAGACTGATTTCAACTGGAAGCAGTGCTTACATATTGCTTAATTTTTGGTGGTTATTAAATAGTATGGGTAGGCAAGAAAAGTGCATATATCTTTTATTAGCATAAACTTACCCAAATGCGCTCTTGCATATTTAAGGCATTCAAAGTAATAATATTTCACAGCATTAATACAGTTATGTACTAGACTGGACAATGGTAAGCAGAGCCAGTACTTATATCAACAATGGCCTTATCTGTGTGAAGTTTGTATGTTCTCCCTGTGTTTGCGTGGGTTTCCTCAGGGTGCTGTGGTTTCCTCCCACACTCCAAAAAACATACTGTTAGGTTAATTGGCTGCTATCAAAATTGACCCTAGTCTCTCCCTCTCTGTCTGTGTGTGAGTGTGTGTCTATATTAGGGAATTTAGACTGTAAGCTCCAATAGGGTAGGGACTGATGTGAATGGGTTCTCTGTACAGCGCTGCGCTATTAGTGACACTATATAAATAAATGATAATGAGGATGATGATGATATGTGTTTACTATGCCTATACACATAGCCAGCTTTCACACTTGATTGGCAGATTAATGCATCATTATTGCTAAGTTTGATAACAGTTGTCTAATACAGTGACACTGGTAGAGAAAACCACTATAGACATTCACATAAGCAGCTCTCATCATCATCATTTATGGCATAAGACTTCTTTAATTATACTAAGTTTTTGAGCAGGTCTGCATTATACTTAATTATATAAGGGAGATGTACTTTTAGTAAAAAGTAGCTCTCCAATTTCAAAAGTACATCAACGTAGTATTAATACTTAGATTTAAAGATTTTCTGGGATAAATGAAATACATTCCCAGCAGCCATCTCCCTTTGCCTCTATCTTATTGCATATTTTGTCCTAATGTGCTTTCATATTTACATGTCACCATGTTTCCATTGGCTAGTACCTTAAAGTCAGATGTCTGTCAAGCAAACTGACCAGTGACAGAATTGCTTTGTGAGGTTTACATCTTTATGACATCAAATGCTTCACATGAAAAATGCAGTTCATTGTCAAAAATCAGCTATATTAGGAGAGTGAGAATTGTGTTTTAGCATCAATTACACACTAAATATGCTGTCATTGTGTATGTTTAATGGATGTCTTTCAGTTTTAAAGATAGATAGAAAGATAGATAGATAGATAGACAGACAGACAGACTGATTTCAACTGGAAGCAGTGCTTACATATTGCTTAATTTTTGGTGGTTATTAAATAGTATGGGTAGGCAAGAAAAGTGCATATATCTTTTATTAGCATAAACTTACCCAAATGCGCTCTTGCATATTTAAGGCATTCAAAGTAATAATATTTCACAGCATTAATACAGTTATGTACTAGACTGGACAATGGTAAGCAGAGCCAGTACTTATATCAACAATGGCCTTATCTGTGTGAAGTTTGTATGTTCTCCCTGTGTTTGCGTGGGTTTCCTCAGGGTGCTGTGGTTTCCTCCCACACTCCAAAAAACATACTGTTAGGTTAATTGGCTGCTATCAAAATTGACCCTAGTCTCTCCCTCTCTGTCTGTGTGTGAGTGTGTGTCTATATTAGGGAATTTAGACTGTAAGCTCCAATAGGGTAGGGACTGATGTGAATGGGTTCTCTGTACAGCGCTGCGCTATTAGTGACACTATATAAATAAATGATAATGAGGATGATGATGATATGTGTTTACTATGCCTATACACATAGCCAGCTTTCACACTTGATTGGCAGATTAATGCATCATTATTGCTAAGTTTGATAACAGTTGTCTAATACAGTGACACTGGTAGAGAAAACCACTATAGACATTCACATAAGCAGCTCTCATCATCATCATTTATGGCATAAGACTTCTTTAATTATACTAAGTTTTTGAGCAGGTCTGCATTATACTTAATTATATAAGGGAGATGTACTTTTAGTAAAAAGTAGCTCTCCAATTTCAAAAGTACATCAACGTAGTATTAATACTTAGATTTAAAGATTTTCTGGGATAAATGAAATACATTCCCAGCAGCCATCTCCCTTTGCCTCTATCTTATTGCATATTTTGTCCTAATGTGCTTTCATATTTACATGTCACCATGTTTCCATTGGCTAGTACCTTAAAGTCAGATGTCTGTCAAGCAAACTGACCAGTGACAGAATTGCTTTGTGAGGTTTACATCTTTATGACATCAAATGCTTCACATGAAAAATGCAGTTCATTGTCAAAAATCAGCTATATTAGGAGAGTGAGAATTGTGTTTTAGCATCAATTACACACTAAATATGCTGTCATTGTGTATGTTTAATGGATGTCTTTCAGTTTTAAAGATAGATAGAAAGATAGATAGATAGATAGACAGACAGACAGACTGATTTCAACTGGAAGCAGTGCTTACATATTGCTTAATTTTTGGTGGTTATTAAATAGTATGGGTAGGCAAGAAAAGTGCATATATCTTTTATTAGCATAAACTTACCCAAATGCGCTCTTGCATATTTAAGGCATTCAAAGTAATAATATTTCACAGCATTAATACAGTTATGTACTAGACTGGACAATGGTAAGCAGAGCCAGTACTTATATCAACAATGGCCTTATCTGTGTGAAGTTTGTATGTTCTCCCTGTGTTTGCGTGGGTTTCCTCCGGGTGCTGTGGTTTCCTCCCACACTCCAAAAAACATACTGTTAGGTTAATTGGCTGCTATCAAAATTGACCCTAGTCTCTCCCTCTCTGTCTGTGTGTGAGTGTGTGTCTATATTAGGGAATTTAGACTGTAAGCTCCAATAGGGTAGGGACTGATGTGAATGGGTTCTCTGTACAGCGCTGCGCTATTAGTGACACTATATAAATAAATGATAATGAGGATGATGATGATATGTGTTTACTATGCCTATACACATAGCCAGCTTTCACACTTGATTGGCAGATTAATGCATCATTATTGCTAAGTTTGATAACAGTTGTCTAATACAGTGACACTGGTAGAGAAACCCACTATAGACATTCACATAAGCAGCTCTCATCATCATCATTTATGGCATAAGACTTCTTTAATTATACTAAGTTTTTGAGCAGGTCTGCATTATACTTAATTATATAAGGGAGATGTACTTTTAGTAAAAAGTAGCTCTCCAATTTCAAAAGTACATCAACGTAGTATTAATACTTAGATTTAAAGATTTTCTGGGATAAATGAAATACATTCCCAGCAGCCATCTCCCTTTGCCTCTATCTTATTGCATATTTTGTCCTAATGTGCTTTCATATTTACATGTCACCATGTTTCCATTGGCTAGTACCTTAAAGTCAGATGTCTGTCAAGCAAACTGACCAGTGACAGAATTGCTTTGTGAGGTTTACATCTTTATGACATCAAATGCTTCACATGAAAAATGCAGTTCATTGTCAAAAATCAGCTATATTAGGAGAGTGAGAATTGTGTTTTAGCATCAATTACACACTAAATATGCTGTCATTGTGTATGTTTAATGGATGTCTTTCAGTTTTAAAGATAGACAGACCGATAGATAGATAGATAGATAGATAGATAGATAGATAGATAGATAGAAAGATAGATAGATAGATAGATAGATAGATAGACAGACAGACAGACAGACAGACTGATTTCAACTGGAAGCAGTGCTTACATATTGCTTAATTTTTGGTGGTTATTAAATAGTATGGGTAGGCAAGAAAAGTGCATATATCTTTTATTAGCATAAACTTACCCAAATGCGCTCTTGCATATTTAAGGCATTCAAAGTAATAATATTTCACAGCATTAATACAGTTATGTACTAGACTGGACAATGGTAAGCAGAGCCAGTACTTATATCAACAATGGCCTTATCTGTGTGAAGTTTGTATGTTCTCCCTGTGTTTGCGTGGGTTTCCTCCCACACTCCAAAAAACATACTGTTAGGTTAATTGGCTGCTATCAAAATTGACCCTAGTCTCTCCCTCTCTGTCTGTGTGTGAGTGTGTGTCTATATTAGGGAATTTAGACTGTAAGCTCCAATAGGGTAGGGACTGATGTGAATGGGTTCTCTGTACAGCGCTGCGCTATTAGTGACACTATATAAATAAATGATAATGAGGATGATGATGATATGTGTTTACTATGCCTATACACATAGCCAGCTTTCACACTTGATTGGCAGATTAATGCATCATTATTGCTAAGTTTGATAACAGTTGTCTAATACAGTGACACTGGTAGAGAAAACCACTATAGTCATTCACATAAGCAGCTCTCATCATCATCATTTATTGCATAAGACTTCTTTAATTATACTAAGTTTTTGAGCAGGTCTGCATTATACTTAATTATATAAGGGAGATGTACTTTTAGTAAAAAGTAGCTCTCCAATTTCAAAAGTACATGAAACGTAGTATTAATACTTAGATTTAAAGATTTTCTGGGATAAATGAAATACATTCCCAGCAGCCATCTCCCTTTGCCTCTATCTTATTGCATATTTTGTCCTAATGTGCTTTCATATTTACATGTCACCATGTTTCCATTGGCTAGTACCTTAAAGTCAGATGTCTGTCAAGCAAACTGACCAGTGACAGAATTGCTTTGTGAGGTTTACATCTTTATGACATCAAATGCTTCACATGAAAAATGCAGTTCATTGTCAAAAATCAGCTATATTAGGAGAGTGAGAATTGTGTTTTAGCATCAATTACACACTAAATATGCTGTCATTGTGTATGTTTAATGGATGTCTTTCAGTTTTAAAGATAGACAGACCGATAGATAGATAGATAGATAGATAGATAGATAGAAAGATAGATAGATAGATAGATAGATAGATAGATAGATAGATAGACAGACAGACAGACTGATTTCAACTGGAAGCAGTGCTTACATATTGCTTAATTTTTGGTGGTTATTAAATAGTATGGGTAGGCAAGAAAAGTGCATATATCTTTTATTAGCATAAACTTACCCAAATGCGCTCTTGCATATTTAAGGCATTCAAAGTAATAATATTTCACAGCATTAATACAGTTATGTACTAGACTGGACAATGGTAAGCAGAGCCAGTACTTATATCAACAATGGCCTTATCTGTGTGAAGTTTGTATGTTCTCCCTGTGTTTGCGTGGGTTTCCTCCCACACTCCAAAAAACATACTGTTAGGTTAATTGGCTGCTATCAAAATTGACCCTAGTCTCTCCCTCTCTGTCTGTGTGTGAGTGTGTGTCTATATTAGGGAATTTAGACTGTAAGCTCCAATAGGGTAGGGACTGATGTGAATGGGTTCTCTGTACAGCGCTGCGCTATTAGTGACACTATATAAATAAATGATAATGAGGATGATGATGATATGTGTTTACTATGCCTATACACATAGCCAGCTTTCACACTTGATTGGCAGATTAATGCATCATTATTGCTAAGTTTGATAACAGTTGTCTAATACAGTGACACTGGTAGAGAAAACCACTATAGACATTCTCATAAGCAGCTCTCATCATCATCATTTATGGCATAAGACTTCTTTAATTATACTAAGTTTTTGAGCAGGTCTGCATTATACTTAATTATATAAGGGAGATGTACTTTTAGTAAAAAGTAGCTCTCCAATTTCA
>NW_027448509.1:157500-190000 GCF_038048845.1 Mixophyes fleayi
AATGTGCTTTCATATTTACATGTCACCATGTTTCCATTGGCTAGTACCTAAAAGTCAGATGTCTGTCAAGCAAACTGACCAGTGACAGAATTGCTTTGTGAGGTTTACATCTTTATGACATCAAATGCTTCACATGAAAAATGCAGTTCATTGTCAAAAATCAGCTATATTAGGAGAGTGAGAATTGTGTTTTAGCATCAATTACACACTAAATATGCTGTCATTGTGTATGTTTAATGGATGTCTTTCAGTTTTAAAGATAGATAGAAAGATAGATAGATAGATAGACAGACAGACAGACTGATTTCAACTGGAAGCAGTGCTTACATATTGCTTAATTTTTGGTGGTTATTAAATAGTATGGGTAGGCAAGAAAAGTGCATATATCTTTTATTAGCATAAACTTACCCAAATGCGCTCTTGCATATTTAAGGCATTCAAAGTAATAATATTTCACAGCATTAATACAGTTATGTACTAGACTGGACAATGGTAAGCAGAGCCAGTACTTATATCAACAATGGCCTTATCTGTGTGAAGTTTGTATGTTCTCCCTGTGTTTGCGTGGGTTTCCTCCGGGTGCTGTGGTTTCCTCCCACACTCCAAAAAACATACTGTTAGGTTAATTGGCTGCTATCAAAATTGACCCTAGTCTCTCCCTCTCTGTCTGTGTGTGAGTGTGTGTCTATATTAGGGAATTTAGACTGTAAGCTCCAATAGGGTAGGGACTGATGTGAATGGGTTCTCTGTACAGCGCTGCGCTATTAGTGACACTATATAAATAAATGATAATGAGGATGATGATGATATGTGTTTACTATGCCTATACACATAGCCAGCTTTCACACTTGATTGGCAGATTAATGCATCATTATTGCTAAGTTTGATAACAGTTGTCTAATACAGTGACACTGGTAGAGAAAACCACTATAGACATTCACATAAGCAGCTCTCATCATCATCATTTATGGCATAAGACTTCTTTAATTATACTAAGTTTTTGAGCAGGTCTGCATTATACTTAATTATATAAGGGAGATGTACTTTTAGTAAAAAGTAGCTCTCCAATTTCAAAAGTACATCAACGTAGTATTAATACTTAGATTTAAAGATTTTCTGGGATAAATGAAATACATTCCCAGCAGCCATCTCCCTTTGCCTCTATCTTATTGCATATTTTGTCCTAATGTGCTTTCATATTTACATGTCACCATGTTTCCATTGGCTAGTACCTTAAAGTCAGATGTCTGTCAAGCAAACTGACCAGTGACAGAATTGCTTTGTGAGGTTTACATCTTTATGACATCAAATGCTTCACATGAAAAATGCAGTTCATTGTCAAAAATCAGCTATATTAGGAGAGTGAGAATTGTGTTTTAGCATCAATTACACACTAAATATGCTGTCATTGTGTATGTTTAATGGATGTCTTTCAGTTTTAAAGATAGACAGACCGATAGATAGATAGATAGAAAGATAGAAAGATAGATAGATAGAAAGATAGATAGATAGATAGATAGACAGACAGACAGACTGATTTCAACTGGAAGCAGTGCTTACATATTGCTTAATTTTTGGTGGTTATTAAATAGTATGGGTAGGCAAGAAAAGTGCATATATCTTTTATTAGCATAAACTTACCCAAATGCGCTCTTGCATATTTAAGGCATTCAAAGTAATAATATTTCACAGCATTAATACAGTTATGTACTAGACTGGACAATGGTAAGCAGAGCCAGTACTTATATCAACAATGGCCTTATCTGTGTGAAGTTTGTATGTTCTCCCTGTGTTTGCGTGGGTTTCCTCCGGGTGCTGTGGTTTCCTCCCACACTCCAAAAAACATACTGTTAGGTTAATTGGCTGCTATCAAAATTGACCCTAGTCTCTCCCTCTCTGTCTGTGTGTGAGTGTGTGTCTATATTAGGGAATTTAGACTGTAAGCTCCAATAGGGTAGGGACTGATGTGAATGGGTTCTCTGTACAGCGCTGCGCTATTAGTGACACTATATAAATAAATGATAATGAGGATGATGATGATATGTGTTTACTATGCCTATACACATAGCCAGCTTTCACACTTGATTGGCAGATTAATGCATCATTATTGCTAAGTTTGATAACAGTTGTCTAATACAGTGACACTGGTAGAGAAAACCACTATAGTCATTCACATAAGCAGCTCTCATCATCATCATTTATTGCATAAGACTTCTTTAATTATACTAAGTTTTTGAGCAGGTCTGCATTATACTTAATTATATAAGGGAGATGTACTTTTAGTAAAAAGTAGCTCTCCAATTTCAAAAGTACATGAAACGTAGTATTAATACTTAGATTTAAAGATTTTCTGGGATAAATGAAATACATTCCCAGCAGCCATCTCCCTTTGCCTCTATCTTATTGCATATTTTGTCCTAATGTGCTTTCATATTTACATGTCACCATGTTTCCATTGGCTAGTACCTTAAAGTCAGATGTCTGTCAAGCAAACTGACCAGTGACAGAATTGCTTTGTGAGGTTTACATCTTTATGACATCAAATGCTTCACATGAAAAATGCAGTTCATTGTCAAAAATCAGCTATATTAGGAGAGTGAGAATTGTGTTTTAGCATCAATTACACACTAAATATGCTGTCATTGTGTATGTTTAATGGATGTCTTTCAGTTTTAAAGATAGACAGACCGATAGATAGATAGATAGATAGATAGATAGATAGATAGAAAGATAGATAGATAGATAGATAGATAGATAGATAGACAGACAGACTGATTTCAACTGGAAGCAGTGCTTACATATTGCTTAATTTTTGGTGGTTATTAAATAGTATGGGTAGGCAAGAAAAGTGCATATATCTTTTATTAGCATAAACTTACCCAAATGCGCTCTTGCATATTTAAGGCATTCAAAGTAATAATATTTCACAGCATTAATACAGTTATGTACTAGACTGGACAATGGTAAGCAGAGCCAGTACTTATATCAACAATGGCCTTATCTGTGTGAAGTTTGTATGTTCTCCCTGTGTTTGCGTGGGTTTCCTCCCACACTCCAAAAAACATACTGTTAGGTTAATTGGCTGCTATCAAAATTGACCCTAGTCTCTCCCTCTCTGTCTGTGTGTGAGTGTGTGTCTATATTAGGGAATTTAGACTGTAAGCTCCAATAGGGTAGGGACTGATGTGAATGGGTTCTCTGTACAGCGCTGCGCTATTAGTGACACTATATAAATAAATGATAATGAGGATGATGATGATATGTGTTTACTATGCCTATACACATAGCCAGCTTTCACACTTGATTGGCAGATTAATGCATCATTATTGCTAAGTTTGATAACAGTTGTCTAATACAGTGACACTGGTAGAGAAAACCACTATAGTCATTCACATAAGCAGCTCTCATCATCATCATTTATTGCATAAGACTTCTTTAATTATACTAAGTTTTTGAGCAGGTCTGCATTATACTTAATTATATAAGGGAGATGTACTTTTAGTAAAAAGTAGCTCTCCAATTTCAAAAGTACATGAAACGTAGTATTAATACTTAGATTTAAAGATTTTCTGGGATAAATGAAATACATTCCCAGCAGCCATCTCCCTTTGCCTCTATCTTATTGCATATTTTGTCCTAATGTGCTTTCATATTTACATGTCACCATGTTTCCATTGGCTAGTACCTTAAAGTCAGATGTCTGTCAAGCAAACTGACCAGTGACAGAATTGCTTTGTGAGGTTTACATCTTTATGACATCAAATGCTTCACATGAAAAATGCAGTTCATTGTCAAAAATCAGCTATATTAGGAGAGTGAGAATTGTGTTTTAGCATCAATTACACACTAAATATGCTGTCATTGTGTATGTTTAATGGATGTCTTTCAGTTTTAAAGATAGACAGACCGATAGATAGATAGATAGATAGATAGAAAGATAGATAGATAGATAGATAGATAGATAGATAGATAGACAGACAGACAGACAGACTGATTTCAACTGGAAGCAGTGCTTACATATTGCTTAATTTTTGGTGGTTATTAAATAGTATGGGTAGGCAAGAAAAGTGCATATATCTTTTATTAGCATAAACTTACCCAAATGCGCTCTTGCATATTTAAGGCATTCAAAGTAATAATATTTCACAGCATTAATACAGTTATGTACTAGACTGGACAATGGTAAGCAGAGCCAGTACTTATATCAACAATGGCCTTATCTGTGTGAAGTTTGTATGTTCTCCCTGTGTTTGCGTGGGTTTCCTCCCACACTCCAAAAAACATACTGTTAGGTTAATTGGCTGCTATCAAAATTGACCCTAGTCTCTCCCTCTCTGTCTGTGTGTGAGTGTGTGTCTATATTAGGGAATTTAGACTGTAAGCTCCAATAGGGTAGGGACTGATGTGAATGGGTTCTCTGTACAGCGCTGCGCTATTAGTGACACTATATAAATAAATGATAATGAGGATGATGATGATATGTGTTTACTATGCCTATACACATAGCCAGCTTTCACACTTGATTGGCAGATTAATGCATCATTATTGCTAAGTTTGATAACAGTTGTCTAATACAGTGACACTGGTAGAGAAAACCACTATAGACATTCACATAAGCAGCTCTCATCATCATCATTTATGGCATAAGACTTCTTTAATTATACTAAGTTTTTGAGCAGGTCTGCATTATACTTAATTATATAAGGGAGATGTACTTTTAGTAAAAAGTAGCTCTCCAATTTCAAAAGTACATCAACGTAGTATTAATACTTAGATTTAAAGATTTTCTGGGATAAATGAAATACATTCCCAGCAGCCATCTCCCTTTGCCTCTATCTTATTGCATATTTTGTCCTAATGTGCTTTCATATTTACATGTCACCATGTTTCCATTGGCTAGTACCTAAAAGTCAGATGTCTGTCAAGCAAACTGACCAGTGACAGAATTGCTTTGTGAGGTTTACATCTTTATGACATCAAATGCTTCACATGAAAAATGCAGTTCATTGTCAAAAATCAGCTATATTAGGAGAGTGAGAATTGTGTTTTAGCATCAATTACACACTAAATATGCTGTCATTGTGTATGTTTAATGGATGTCTTTCAGTTTTAAAGATAGATAGAAAGATAGATAGATAGATAGATAGACAGACAGACAGACTGATTTCAACTGGAAGCAGTGCTTACATATTGCTTAATTTTTGGTGGTTATTAAATAGTATGGGTAGGCAAGAAAAGTGCATATATCTTTTATTAGCATAAACTTACCCAAATGCGCTCTTGCATATTTAAGGCATTCAAAGTAATAATATTTCACAGCATTAATACAGTTATGTACTAGACTGGACAATGGTAAGCAGAGCCAGTACTTATATCAACAATGGCCTTATCTGTGTGAAGTTTGTATGTTCTCCCTGTGTTTGCGTGGGTTTCCTCCGGGTGCTGTGGTTTCCTCCCACACTCCAAAAAACATACTGTTAGGTTAATTGGCTGCTATCAAAATTGACCCTAGTCTCTCCCTCTCTGTCTGTGTGTGAGTGTGTGTCTATATTAGGGAATTTAGACTGTAAGCTCCAATAGGGTAGGGACTGATGTGAATGGGTTCTCTGTACAGCGCTGCGCTATTAGTGACACTATATAAATAAATGATAATGAGGATGATGATGATATGTGTTTACTATGCCTATACACATAGCCAGCTTTCACACTTGATTGGCAGATTAATGCATCATTATTGCTAAGTTTGATAACAGTTGTCTAATACAGTGACACTGGTAGAGAAAACCACTATAGACATTCACATAAGCAGCTCTCATCATCATCATTTATGGCATAAGACTTCTTTAATTATACTAAGTTTTTGAGCAGGTCTGCATTATACTTAATTATATAAGGGAGATGTACTTTTAGTAAAAAGTAGCTCTCCAATTTCAAAAGTACATCAACGTAGTATTAATACTTAGATTTAAAGATTTTCTGGGATAAATGAAATACATTCCCAGCAGCCATCTCCCTTTGCCTCTATCTTATTGCATATTTTGTCCTAATGTGCTTTCATATTTACATGTCACCATGTTTCCATTGGCTAGTACCTTAAAGTCAGATGTCTGTCAAGCAAACTGACCAGTGACAGAATTGCTTTGTGAGGTTTACATCTTTATGACATCAAATGCTTCACATGAAAAATGCAGTTCATTGTCAAAAATCAGCTATATTAGGAGAGTGAGAATTGTGTTTTAGCATCAATTACACACTAAATATGCTGTCATTGTGTATGTTTAATGGATGTCTTTCAGTTTTAAAGATAGACAGACCGATAGATAGATAGATAGAAAGATAGAAAGATAGATAGATAGAAAGATAGATAGATAGATAGACAGACAGACAGACTGATTTCAACTGGAAGCAGTGCTTACATATTGCTTAATTTTTGGTGGTTATTAAATAGTATGGGTAGGCAAGAAAAGTGCATATATCTTTTATTAGCATAAACTTACCCAAATGCGCTCTTGCATATTTAAGGCATTCAAAGTAATAATATTTCACAGCATTAATACAGTTATGTACTAGACTGGACAATGGTAAGCAGAGCCAGTACTTATATCAACAATGGCCTTATCTGTGTGAAGTTTGTATGTTCTCCCTGTGTTTGCGTGGGTTTCCTCCGGGTGCTGTGGTTTCCTCCCACACTCCAAAAAACATACTGTTAGGTTAATTGGCTGCTATCAAAATTGACCCTAGTCTCTCCCTCTCTGTCTGTGTGTGAGTGTGTGTCTATATTAGGGAATTTAGACTGTAAGCTCCAATAGGGTAGGGACTGATGTGAATGGGTTCTCTGTACAGCGCTGCGCTATTAGTGACACTATATAAATAAATGATAATGAGGATGATGATGATATGTGTTTACTATGCCTATACACATAGCCAGCTTTCACACTTGATTGGCAGATTAATGCATCATTATTGCTAAGTTTGATAACAGTTGTCTAATACAGTGACACTGGTAGAGAAAACCACTATAGACATTCACATAAGCAGCTCTCATCATCATCATTTATGGCATAAGACTTCTTTAATTATACTAAGTTTTTGAGCAGGTCTGCATTATACTTAATTATATAAGGGAGATGTACTTTTAGTAAAAAGTAGCTCTCCAATTTCAAAAGTACATCAACGTAGTATTAATACTTAGATTTAAAGATTTTCTGGGATAAATGAAATACATTCCCAGCAGCCATCTCCCTTTGCCTCTATCTTATTGCATATTTTGTCCTAATGTGCTTTCATATTTACATGTCACCATGTTTCCATTGGCTAGTACCTTAAAGTCAGATGTCTGTCAAGCAAACTGACCAGTGACAGAATTGCTTTGTGAGGTTTACATCTTTATGACATCAAATGCTTCACATGAAAAATGCAGTTCATTGTCAAAAATCAGCTATATTAGGAGAGTGAGAATTGTGTTTTAGCATCAATTACACACTAAATATGCTGTCATTGTGTAAGTTTAATGGATGTCTTTCAGTTTTAAAGATAGACAGACCGATAGATAGATAGATAGATAGATAGAAAGATAGATAGATAGATAGATAGATAGATAGATAGACAGACAGACAGACTGATTTCAACTGGAAGCAGTGCTTACATATTGCTTAATTTTTGGTGGTTATTAAATAGTATGGGTAGGCAAGAAAAGTGCATATATCTTTTATTAGCATAAACTTACCCAAATGCGCTCTTGCATATTTAAGGCATTCAAAGTAATAATATTTCACAGCATTAATACAGTTATGTACTAGACTGGACAATGGTAAGCAGAGCCAGTACTTATATCAACAATGGCCTTATCTGTGTGAAGTTTGTATGTTCTCCCTGTGTTTGCGTGGGTTTCCTCCCACACTCCAAAAAACATACTGTTAGGTTAATTGGCTGCTATCAAAATTGACCCTAGTCTCTCCCTCTCTGTCTGTGTGTGAGTGTGTGTCTATATTAGGGAATTTAGACTGTAAGCTCCAATAGGGTAGGGACTGATGTGAATGGGTTCTCTGTACAGCGCTGCGCTATTAGTGACACTATATAAATAAATGATAATGAGGATGATGATGATATGTGTTTACTATGCCTATACACATAGCCAGCTTTCACACTTGATTGGCAGATTAATGCATCATTATTGCTAAGTTTGATAACAGTTGTCTAATACAGTGACACTGGTAGAGAAAACCACTATAGACATTCACATAAGCAGCTCTCATCATCATCATTTATGGCATAAGACTTCTTTAATTATACTAAGTTTTTGAGCAGGTCTGCATTATACTTAATTATATAAGGGAGATGTACTTTTAGTAAAAAGTAGCTCTCCAATTTCAAAAGTACATCAACGTAGTATTAATACTTAGATTTAAAGATTTTCTGGGATAAATGAAATACATTCCCAGCAGCCATCTCCCTTTGCCTCTATCTTATTGCATATTTTGTCCTAATGTGCTTTCATATTTACATGTCACCATGTTTCCATTGGCTAGTACCTTAAAGTCAGATGTCTGTCAAGCAAACTGACCAGTGACAGAATTGCTTTGTGAGGTTTACATCTTTATGACATCAAATGCTTCACATGAAAAATGCAGTTCATTGTCAAAAATCAGCTATATTAGGAGAGTGAGAATTGTGTTTTAGCATCAATTACACACTAAATATGCTGTCATTGTGTATGTTTAATGGATGTCTTTCAGTTTTAAAGATAGACAGACCGATAGATAGATAGATAGATAGATAGAAAGATAGATAGATAGATAGATAGATAGATAGATAGATAGATAGACAGACAGACAGACAGACTGATTTCAACTGGAAGCAGTGCTTACATATTGCTTAATTTTTGGTGGTTATTAAATAGTATGGGTAGGCAAGAAAAGTGCATATATCTTTTATTAGCATAAACTTACCCAAATGCGCTCTTGCATATTTAAGGCATTCAAAGTAATAATATTTCACAGCATTAATACAGTTATGTACTAGACTGGACAATGGTAAGCAGAGCCAGTACTTATATCAACAATGGCCTTATCTGTGTGAAGTTTGTATGTTCTCCCTGTGTTTGCGTGGGTTTCCTCCCACACTCCAAAAAACATACTGTTAGGTTAATTGGCTGCTATCAAAATTGACCCTAGTCTCTCCCTCTCTGTCTGTGTGTGAGTGTGTGTCTATATTAGGGAATTTAGACTGTAAGCTCCAATAGGGTAGGGACTGATGTGAATGGGTTCTCTGTACAGCGCTGCGCTATTAGTGACACTATATAAATAAATGATAATGAGGATGATGATGATATGTGTTTACTATGCCTATACACATAGCCAGCTTTCACACTTGATTGGCAGATTAATGCATCATTATTGCTAAGTTTGATAACAGTTGTCTAATACAGTGACACTGGTAGAGAAAACCACTATAGACATTCACATAAGCAGCTCTCATCATCATCATTTATGGCATAAGACTTCTTTAATTATACTAAGTTTTTGAGCAGGTCTGCATTATACTTAATTATATAAGGGAGATGTACTTTTAGTAAAAAGTAGCTCTCCAATTTCAAAAGTACATCAACGTAGTATTAATACTTAGATTTAAAGATTTTCTGGGATAAATGAAATACATTCCCAGCAGCCATCTCCCTTTGCCTCTATCTTATTGCATATTTTGTCCTAATGTGCTTTCATATTTACATGTCACCATGTTTCCATTGGCTAGTACCTTAAAGTCAGATGTCTGTCAAGCAAACTGACCAGTGACAGAATTGCTTTGTGAGGTTTACATCTTTATGACATCAAATGCTTCACATGAAAAATGCAGTTCATTGTCAAAAATCAGCTATATTAGGAGAGTGAGAATTGTGTTTTAGCATCAATTACACACTAAATATACTGTCATTGTGTATGTTTAATGGATGTCTTTCAGTTTTAAAGATAGACAGACCGATAGATAGAAAGATAGAAAGATAGATAGATAGAAAGATAGATAGATAGATAGACAGACAGACAGACTGATTTCAACTGGAAGCAGTGCTTACATATTGCTTAATTTTTGGTGGTTATTAAATAGTATGGGTAGGCAAGAAAAGTGCATATATCTTTTATTAGCATAAACTTACCCAAATGCGCTCTTGCATATTTAAGGCATTCAAAGTAATAATATTTCACAGCATTAATACAGTTATGTACTAGACTGGACAATGGTAAGCAGAGCCAGTACTTATATCAACAATGGCCTTATCTGTGTGAAGTTTGTATGTTCTCCCTGTGTTTGCGTGGGTTTCCTCCGGGTGCTGTGGTTTCCTCCCACACTCCAAAAAACATACTGTTAGGTTAATTGGCTGCTATCAAAATTGACCCTAGTCTCTCCCTCTCTGTCTGTGTGTGAGTGTGTGTCTATATTAGGGAATTTAGACTGTAAGCTCCAATAGGGTAGGGACTGATGTGAATGGGTTCTCTGTACAGCGCTGCGCTATTAGTGACACTATATAAATAAATGATAATGAGGATGATGATGATATGTGTTTACTATGCCTATACACATAGCCAGCTTTCACACTTGATTGGCAGATTAATGCATCATTATTGCTAAGTTTGATAACAGTTGTCTAATACATTGACACTGGTAGAGAAAACCACTATAGTCATTCACATAAGCAGCTCTCATCATCATCATTTATGGCATAAGACTTCTTTAATTATACTAAGTTTTTGAGCAGGTCTGCATTATACTTAATTATATAAGGGAGATGTACTTTTAGTAAAAAGTAGCTCTCCAATTTCAAAAGTACATCAACGTAGTATTAATACTTAGATTTAAAGATTTTCTGGGATAAATGAAATACATTCCCAGCAGCCATCTCCCTTTGCCTCTATCTTATTGCATATTTTGTCCTAATGTGCTTTCATATTTACATGTCACCATGTTTCCATTGGCTAGTACCTTAAAGTCAGATGTCTGTCAAGCAAACTGACCAGTGACAGAATTGCTTTGTGAGGTTTACATCTTTATGACATCAAATGCTTCACATGAAAAATGCAGTTCATTGTCAAAAATCAGCTATATTAGGAGAGTGAGAATTGTGTTTTAGCATCAATTACACACTAAATATGCTGTCATTGTGTATGTTTAATGGATGTCTTTCAGTTTTAAAGATAGACAGACCGATAGATAGATAGATAGATAGATAGAAAGATAGATAGATAGATAGATAGATAGATAGATAGATAGATAGATAGACAGACAGACAGACAGACAGACAGACTGATTTCAACTGGAAGCAGTGCTTACATATTGCTTAATTTTTGGTGGTTATTAAATAGTATGGGTAGGCAAGAAAAGTGCATATATCTTTTATTAGCATAAACTTACCCAAATGCGCTCTTGCATATTTAAGGCATTCAAAGTAATAATATTTCACAGCATTAATACAGTTATGTACTAGACTGGACAATGGTAAGCAGAGCCAGTACTTATATCAACAATGGCCTTATCTGTGTGAAGTTTGTATGTTCTCCCTGTGTTTGCGTGGGTTTCCTCCCACACTCCAAAAAACATACTGTTAGGTTAATTGGCTGCTATCAAAATTGACCCTAGTCTCTCCCTCTCTGTCTGTGTGTGAGTGTGTGTCTATATTAGGGAATTTAGACTGTAAGCTCCAATAGGGTAGGGACTGATGTGAATGGGTTCTCTGTACAGCGCTGCGCTATTAGTGACACTATATAAATAAATGATAATGAGGATGATGATGATATGTGTTTACTATGCCTATACACATAGCCAGCTTTCACACTTGATTGGCAGATTAATGCATCATTATTGCTAAGTTTGATAACAGTTGTCTAATACAGTGACACTGGTAGAGAAAACCACTATAGACATTCACATAAGCAGCTCTCATCATCATCATTTATGGCATAAGACTTCTTTAATTATACTAAGTTTTTGAGCAGGTCTGCATTATACTTAATTATATAAGGGAGATGTACTTTTAGTAAAAAGTAGCTCTCCAATTTCAAAAGTACATCAACGTAGTATTAATACTTAGATTTAAAGATTTTCTGGGATAAATGAAATACATTCCCAGCAGCCATCTCCCTTTGCCTCTATCTTATTGCATATTTTGTCCTAATGTGCTTTCATATTTACATGTCACCATGTTTCCATTGGCTAGTACCTAAAAGTCAGATGTCTGTCAAGCAAACTGACCAGTGACAGAATTGCTTTGTGAGGTTTACATCTTTATGACATCAAATGCTTCACATGAAAAATGCAGTTCATTGTCAAAAATCAGCTATATTAGGAGAGTGAGAATTGTGTTTTAGCATCAATTACACACTAAATATGCTGTCATTGTGTATGTTTAATGGATGTCTTTCAGTTTTAAAGATAGATAGAAAGATAGATAGATAGATAGATAGACAGACAGACAGACTGATTTCAACTGGAAGCAGTGCTTACATATTGCTTAATTTTTGGTGGTTATTAAATAGTATGGGTAGGCAAGAAAAGTGCATATATCTTTTATTAGCATAAACTTACCCAAATGCGCTCTTGCATATTTAAGGCATTCAAAGTAATAATATTTCACAGCATTAATACAGTTATGTACTAGACTGGACAATGGTAAGCAGAGCCAGTACTTATATCAACAATGGCCTTATCTGTGTGAAGTTTGTATGTTCTCCCTGTGTTTGCGTGGGTTTCCTCCGGGTGCTGTGGTTTCCTCCCACACTCCAAAAAACATACTGTTAGGTTAATTGGCTGCTATCAAAATTGACCCTAGTCTCTCCCTCTCTGTCTGTGTGTGAGTGTGTGTCTATATTAGGGAATTTAGACTGTAAGCTCCAATAGGGTAGGGACTGATGTGAATGGGTTCTCTGTACAGCGCTGCGCTATTAGTGACACTATATAAATAAATGATAATGAGGATGATGATGATATGTGTTTACTATGCCTATACACATAGCCAGCTTTCACACTTGATTGGCAGATTAATGCATCATTATTGCTAAGTTTGATAACAGTTGTCTAATACAGTGACACTGGTAGAGAAAACCACTATAGACATTCACATAAGCAGCTCTCATCATCATCATTTATGGCATAAGACTTCTTTAATTATACTAAGTTTTTGAGCAGGTCTGCATTATACTTAATTATATAAGGGAGATGTACTTTTAGTAAAAAGTAGCTCTCAAATTTCAAAAGTACATCAACGTAGTATTAATACTTAGATTTAAAGATTTTCTGGGATAAATGAAATACATTCCCAGCAGCCATCTCCCTTTGCCTCTATCTTATTGCATATTTTGTCCTAATGTGCTTTCATATTTACATGTCACCATGTTTCCATTGGCTAGTACCTTAAAGTCAGATGTCTGTCAAGCAAACTGACCAGTGACAGAATTGCTTTGTGAGGTTTACATCTTTATGACATCAAATGCTTCACATGAAAAATGCAGTTCATTGTCAAAAATCAGCTATATTAGGAGAGTGAGAATTGTGTTTTAGCATCAATTACACACTAAATATGCTGTCATTGTGTATGTTTAATGGATGTCTTTCAGTTTTAAAGATAGATAGAAAGATAGATAGATAGATAGATAGACAGACAGACAGACTGATTTCAACTGGAAGCAGTGCTTACATATTGCTTAATTTTTGGTGGTTATTAAATAGTATGGGTAGGCAAGAAAAGTGCATATATCTTTTATTAGCATAAACTTACCCAAATGCGCTCTTGCATATTTAAGGCATTCAAAGTAATAATATTTCACAGCATTAATACAGTTATGTACTAGACTGGACAATGGTAAGCAGAGCCAGTACTTATATCAACAATGGCCTTATCTGTGTGAAGTTTGTATGTTCTCCCTGTGTTTGCGTGGGTTTCCTCCCACACTCCAAAAAACATACTGTTAGGTTAATTGGCTGCTATCAAAATTGACCCTAGTCTCTCCCTCTCTGTCTGTGTGTGAGTGTGTGTCTATATTAGGGAATTTAGACTGTAAGCTCCAATAGGGTAGGGACTGATGTGAATGGGTTCTCTGTACAGCGCTGCGCTATTAGTGACACTATATAAATAAATGATAATGAGGATGATGATGATATGTGTTTACTATGCCTATACACATAGCCAGCTTTCACACTTGATTGGCAGATTAATGCATCATTATTGCTAAGTTTGATAACAGTTGTCTAATACAGTGACACTGGTAGAGAAAACCACTATAGACATTCACATAAGCAGCTCTCATCATCATCATTTATGGCATAAGACTTCTTTAATTATACTAAGTTTTTGAGCAGGTCTGCATTATACTTAATTATATAAGGGAGATGTACTTTTAGTAAAAAGTAGCTCTCCAATTTCAAAAGTACATCAACGTAGTATTAATACTTAGATTTAAAGATTTTCTGGGATAAATGAAATACATTCCCAGCAGCCATCTCCCTTTGCCTCTATCTTATTGCATATTTTGTCCTAATGTGCTTTCATATTTACATGTCACCATGTTTCCATTGGCTAGTACCTTAAAGTTAGATGTCTGTCAAGCAAACTGACCAGTGACAGAATTGCTTTGTGAGGTTTACATCTTTATGACATCAAATGCTTCACATCAAAAATGCAGTTCATTGTCAAAAATCAGCTATATTAGGAGAGTGAGAATTGTGTTTTAGCATCAATTACACACTAAATATGCTGTCATTGTGTATGTTTAATGGATGTCTTTCAGTTTTAAAGATAGACAGACCGATAGATAGATAGATAGAAAGATAGAAAGATAGATAGATAGAAAGATAGATAGATAGATAGATAGACAGACAGACAGACTGATTTCAACTGGAAGCAGTGCTTACATATTGCTTAATTTTTGGTGGTTATTAAATAGTATGGGTAGGCAAGAAAAGTGCATATATCTTTTATTAGCATAAACTTACCCAAATGCGCTCTTGCATATTTAAGGCATTCAAAGTAATAATATTTCACAGCATTAATACAGTTATGTACTAGACTGGACAATGGTAAGCAGAGCCAGTACTTATATCAACAATGGCCTTATCTGTGTGAAGTTTGTATGTTCTCCCTGTGTTTGCGTGGGTTTCCTCCGGGTGCTGTGGTTTCCTCCCACACTCCAAAAAACATACTGTTAGGTTAATTGGCTGCTATCAAAATTGACCCTAGTCTCTCCCTCTCTGTCTGTGTGTGAGTGTGTGTCTATATTAGGGAATTTAGACTGTAAGCTCCAATAGGGTAGGGACTGATGTGAATGGGTTCTCTGTACAGCGCTGCGCTATTAGTGACACTATATAAATAAATGATAATGAGGATGATGATGATATGTGTTTACTATGCCTATACACATAGCCAGCTTTCACACTTGATTGGCAGATTAATGCATCATTATTGCTAAGTTTGATAACAGTTGTCTAATACAGTGACACTGGTAGAGAAAACCACTATAGTCATTCACATAAGCAGCTCTCATCATCATCATTTATGGCATAAGACTTCTTTAATTATACTAAGTTTTTGAGCAGGTCTGCATTATACTTAATTATATAAGGGAGATGTACTTTTAGTAAAAAGTAGCTCTCCAATTTCAAAAGTACATCAACGTAGTATTAATACTTAGATTTAAAGATTTTCTGGGATAAATGAAATACATTCCCAGCAGCCATCTCCCTTTGCCTCTATCTTATTGCATATTTTGTCCTAATGTGCTTTCATATTTACATGTCACCATGTTTCCATTGGCTAGTACCTTAAAGTCAGATGTCTGTCAAGCAAACTGACCAGTGACAGAATTGCTTTGTGAGGTTTACATCTTTATGACATCAAATGCTTCACATGAAAAATGCAGTTCATTGTCAAAAATCAGCTATATTAGGAGAGTGAGAATTGTGTTTTAGCATCAATTACACACTAAATATGCTGTCATTGTGTATGTTTAATGGATGTCTTTCAGTTTTAAAGATAGACAGACCGATAGATAGATAGATAGATAGATAGAAAGATAGATAGATAGATAGATAGATAGATAGATAGATAGATAGATAGACAGACAGACAGACAGACTGATTTCAACTGGAAGCAGTGCTTACATATTGCTTAATTTTTGGTGGTTATTAAATAGTATGGGTAGGCAAGAAAAGTGCATATATCTTTTATTAGCATAAACTTACCCAAATGCGCTCTTGCATATTTAAGGCATTCAAAGTAATAATATTTCACAGCATTAATACAGTTATGTACTAGACTGGACAATGGTAAGCAGAGCCAGTACTTATATCAACAATGGCCTTATCTGTGTGAAGTTTGTATGTTCTCCCTGTGTTTGCGTGGGTTTCCTCCCACACTCCAAAAAACATACTGTTAGGTTAATTGGCTGCTATCAAAATTGACCCTAGTCTCTCCCTCTCTGTCTGTGTGTGAGTGTGTGTCTATATTAGGGAATTTAGACTGTAAGCTCCAATAGGGTAGGGACTGATGTGAATGGGTTCTCTGTACAGCGCTGCGCTATTAGTGACACTATATAAATAAATGATAATGAGGATGATGATGATATGTGTTTACTATGCCTATACACATAGCCAGCTTTCACACTTGATTGGCAGATTAATGCATCATTATTGCTAAGTTTGATAACAGTTGTCTAATACAGTGACACTGGTAGAGAAAACCACTATAGACATTCACATAAGCAGCTCTCATCATCATCATTTATGGCATAAGACTTCTTTAATTATACTAAGTTTTTGAGCAGGTCTGCATTATACTTAATTATATAAGGGAGATGTACTTTTAGTAAAAAGTAGCTCTCCAATTTCAAAAGTACATCAACGTAGTATTAATACTTAGATTTAAAGATTTTCTGGGATAAATGAAATACATTCCCAGCAGCCATCTCCCTTTGCCTCTATCTTATTGCATATTTTGTCCTAATGTGCTTTCATATTTACATGTCACCATGTTTCCATTGGCTAGTACCTTAAAGTCAGATGTCTGTCAAGCAAACTGACCAGTGACAGAATTGCTTTGTGAGGTTTACATCTTTATGACATCAAATGCTTCACATGAAAAATGCAGTTCATTGTCAAAAATCAGCTATATTAGGAGAGTGAGAATTGTGTTTTAGCATCAATTACACACTAAATATGCTGTCATTGTGTATGTTTAATGGATGTCTTTCAGTTTTAAAGATAGACAGACCGATAGATAGATAGATAGAAAGATAGATAGATAGATAGATAGACAGACAGACAGACTGATTTCAACTGGAAGCAGTGCTTACATATTGCTTAATTTTTGGTGGTTATTAAATAGTATGGGTAGGCAAGAAAAGTGCATATATCTTTTATTAGCATAAACTTACC
Organism: Mixophyes fleayi; assembly: GCF_038048845.1. Classification (NCBI taxonomy): domain Eukaryota; kingdom Metazoa; phylum Chordata; class Amphibia; order Anura; family Limnodynastidae; genus Mixophyes; species Mixophyes fleayi. Next base: position 174,913 of record NW_027448509.1, read on the forward strand.
CAAATGCGCTCTTGCATATTTAAGGCATTCAAAGTAATAATATTTCACAGCATTAATACAGTTATGTACTAGACTGGACAATGGTAAGCAGAGCCAGTACTTATATCAACAATGGCCTTATCTGTGTGAAGTTTGTATGTTCTCCCTGTGTTTGCGTGGGTTTCCTCCGGGTGCTGTGGTTTCCTCCCACACTCCAAAAAACATACTGTTAGGTTAATTGGCTGCTATCAAAATTGACCCTAGTCTCTCCCTCTCTGTCTGTGTGTGAGTGTGTGTCTATATTAGGGAATTTAGACTGTAAGCTCCAATAGGGTAGGGACTGATGTGAATGGGTTCTCTGTACAGCGCTGCGCTATTAGTGACACTATATAAATAAATGATAATGAGGATGATGATGATATGTGTTTACTATGCCTATACACATAGCCAGCTTTCACACTTGATTGGCAGATTAATGCATCATTATTGCTAAGTTTGATAACAGTTGTCTAATACAGTGACACTGGTAGAGAAAACCACTATAGTCATTCACATAAGCAGCTCTCATCATCATCATTTATGGCATAAGACTTCTTTAATTATACTAAGTTTTTGAGCAGGTCTGCATTATACTTAATTATATAAGGGAGATGTACTTTTAGTAAAAAGTAGCTCTCCAATTTCAAAAGTACATCAACGTAGTATTAATACTTAGATTTAAAGATTTTCTGGGATAAATGAAATACATTCCCAGCAGCCATCTCCCTTTGCCTCTATCTTATTGCATATTTTGTCCTAATGTGCTTTCATATTTACATGTCACCATGTTTCCATTGGCTAGTACCTTAAAGTCAGATGTCTGTCAAGCAAACTGACCAGTGACAGAATTGCTTTGTGAGGTTTACATCTTTATGACATCAAATGCTTCACATGAAAAATGCAGTTCATTGTCAAAAATCAGCTATATTAGGAGAGTGAGAATTGTGTTTTAGCATCAATTACACACTAAATATGCTGTCATTGTGTATGTTTAATGGATGTCTTTCAGTTTTAAAGATAGACAGACCGATAGATAGATAGATAGATAGATAGAAAGATAGATAGATAGATAGATAGATAGATAGATAGACAGACAGACAGACAGACTGATTTCAACTTTAAGCAGTGCTTACATATTGCTTAATTTTTGGTGGTTATTAAATAGTATGGGTAGGCAAGAAAAGTGCATATATCTTTTATTAGCATAAACTTACCCAAATGCGCTCTTGCATATTTAAGGCATTCAAAGTAATAATATTTCACAGCATTAATACAGTTATGTACTAGACTGGACAATGGTAAGCAGAGCCAGTACTTATATCAACAATGGCCTTATCTGTGTGAAGTTTGTATGTTCTCCCTGTGTTTGCGTGGGTTTCCTCCCACACTCCAAAAAACATACTGTTAGGTTAATTGGCTGCTATCAAAATTGACCCTAGTCTCTCCCTCTCTGTCTGTGTGTGAGTGTGTGTCTATATTAGGGAATTTAGACTGTAAGCTCCAATAGGGTAGGGACTGATGTGAATGGGTTCTCTGTACAGCGCTGCGCTATTAGTGACACTATATAAATAAATGATAATGAGGATGATGATGATATGTGTTTACTATGCCTATACACATAGCCAGCTTTCACACTTGATTGGCAGATTAATGCATCATTATTGCTAAGTTTGATAACAGTTGTCTAATACAGTGACACTGGTAGAGAAAACCACTATAGACATTCACATAAGCAGCTCTCATCATCATCATTTATGGCATAAGACTTCTTTAATTATACTAAGTTTTTGAGCAGGTCTGCATTATACTTAATTATATAAGGGAGATGTACTTTTAGTAAAAAGTAGCTCTCCAATTTCAAAAGTACATCAACGTAGTATTAATACTTAGATTTAAAGATTTTCTGGGATAAATGAAATACATTCCCAGCAGCCATCTCCCTTTGCCTCTATCTTATTGCATATTTTGTCCTAATGTGCTTTCATATTTACATGTCACCATGTTTCCATTGGCTAGTACCTTAAAGTCAGATGTCTGTCAAGCAAACTGACCAGTGACAGAATTGCTTTGTGAGGTTTACATCTTTATGACATCAAATGCTTCACATGAAAAATGCAGTTCATTGTCAAAAATCAGCTATATTAGGAGAGTGAGAATTGTGTTTTAGCATCAATTACACACTAAATATGCTGTCATTGTGTATGTTTAATGGATGTCTTTCAGTTTTAAAGATAGACAGACCGATAGATAGATAGATAGAAAGATAGATAGATAGAAAGATAGATAGATAGATAGACAGACAGACAGACTGATTTCAACTGGAAGCAGTGCTTACATATTGCTTAATTTTTGGTGGTTATTAAATAGTATGGGTAGGCAAGAAAAGTGCATATATCTTTTATTAGCATAAACTTACCCAAATGCGCTCTTGCATATTTAAGGCATTCAAAGTAATAATATTTCACAGCATTAATACAGTTATGTACTAGACTGGACAATGGTAAGCAGAGCCAGTACTTATATCAACAATGGCCTTATCTGTGTGAAGTTTGTATGTTCTCCCTGTGTTTGCGTGGGTTTCCTCCGGGTGCTGTGGTTTCCTCCCACACTCCAAAAAACATACTGTTAGGTTAATTGGCTGCTATCAAAATTGACCCTAGTCTCTCCCTCTCTGTCTGTGTGTGAGTGTGTGTCTATATTAGGGAATTTAGACTGTAAGCTCCAATAGGGTAGGGACTGATGTGAATGGGTTCTCTGTACAGCGCTGCGCTATTAGTGACACTATATAAATAAATGATAATGAGGATGATGATGATATGTGTTTACTATGCCTATACACATAGCCAGCTTTCACACTTGATTGGCAGATTAATGCATCATTATTGCTAAGTTTGATAACAGTTGTCTAATACAGTGACACTGGTAGAGAAAACCACTATAGTCATTCACATAAGCAGCTCTCATCATCATCATTTATTGCATAAGACTTCTTTAATTATACTAAGTTTTTGAGCAGGTCTGCATTATACTTAATTATATAAGGGAGATGTACTTTTAGTAAAAAGTAGCTCTCCAATTTCAAAAGTACATGAAACGTAGTATTAATACTTAGATTTAAAGATTTTCTGGGATAAATGAAATACATTCCCAGCAGCCATCTCCCTTTGCCTCTATCTTATTGCATATTTTGTCCTAATGTGCTTTCATATTTACATGTCACCATGTTTCCATTGGCTAGTACCTTAAAGTCAGATGTCTGTCAAGCAAACTGACCAGTGACAGAATTGCTTTGTGAGGTTTACATCTTTATGACATCAAATGCTTCACATGAAAAATGCAGTTCATTGTCAAAAATCAGCTATATTAGGAGAGTGAGAATTGTGTTTTAGCATCAATTACACACTAAATATGCTGTCATTGTGTATGTTTAATGGATGTCTTTCAGTTTTAAAGATAGACAGACCGATAGATAGATAGATAGATAGAAAGATAGATAGATAGATAGACAGACAGACAGACAGACAGACTGATTTCAACTGGAAGCAGTGCTTACATATTGCTTAATTTTTGGTGGTTATTAAATAGTATGGGTAGGCAAGAAAAGTGCATATATCTTTTATTAGCATAAACTTACCCAAATGCGCTCTTGCATATTTAAGGCATTCAAAGTAATAATATTTCACAGCATTAATACAGTTATGTACTAGACTGGACAATGGTAAGCAGAGCCAGTACTTATATCAACAATGGCCTTATCTGTGTGAAGTTTGTATGTTCTCCCTGTGTTTGCGTGGGTTTCCTCCCACACTCCAAAAAACATACTGTTAGGTTAATTGGCTGCTATCAAAATTGACCCTAGTCTCTCCCTCTCTGTCTGTGTGTGAGTGTGTGTCTATATTAGGGAATTTAGACTGTAAGCTCCAATAGGGTAGGGACTGATGTGAATGGGTTCTCTGTACAGCGCTGCGCTATTAGTGACACTATATAAATAAATGATAATGAGGATGATGATGATATGTGTTTACTATGCCTATACACATAGCCAGCTTTCACACTTGATTGGCAGATTAATGCATCATTATTGCTAAGTTTGATAACAGTTGTCTAATACAGTGACACTGGTAGAGAAAACCACTATAGACATTCACATAAGCAGCTCTCATCATCATCATTTATGGCATAAGACTTCTTTAATTATACTAAGTTTTTGAGCAGGTCTGCATTATACTTAATTATATAAGGGAGATGTACTTTTAGTAAAAAGTAGCTCTCCAATTTCAAAAGTACATCAACGTAGTATTAATACTTAGATTTAAAGATTTTCTGGGATAAATGAAATACATTCCCAGCAGCCATCTCCCTTTGCCTCTATCTTATTGCATATTTTGTCCTAATGTGCTTTCATATTTACATGTCACCATGTTTCCATTGGCTAGTACCTTAAAGTCAGATGTCTGTCAAGCAAACTGACCAGTGACAGAATTGCTTTGTGAGGTTTACATCTTTATGACATCAAATGCTTCACATGAAAAATGCAGTTCATTGTCAAAAATCAGCTATATTAGGAGAGTGAGAATTGTGTTTTAGCATCAATTACACACTAAATATGCTGTCATTGTGTATGTTTAATGGATGTCTTTCAGTTTTAAAGATAGACAGACCGATAGATAGATAGATAGAAAGATAGAAAGATAGATAGATAGAAAGATAGATAGATAGATAGACAGACAGACAGACTGATTTCAACTGGAAGCAGTGCTTACATATTGCTTAATTTTTGGTGGTTATTAAATAGTATGGGTAGGCAAGAAAAGTGCAAATATCTTTTATTAGCATAAACTTACCCAAATGCGCTCTTGCATATTTAAGGCATTCAAAGTAATAATATTTCACAGCATTAATACAGTTATGTACTAGACTGGACAATGGTAAGCAGAGCCAGTACTTATATCAACAATGGCCTTATCTGTGTGAAGTTTGTATGTTCTCCCTGTGTTTGCGTGGGTTTCCTTCGGGTGCTGTGGTTTCCTCCCACACTCCAAAAAACATACTGTTAGGTTAATTGGCTGCTATCAAAATTGACCCTAGTCTCTCCCTCTCTGTCTGTGTGTGAGTGTGTGTCTATATTAGGGAATTTAGACTGTAAGCTCCAATAGGGTAGGGACTGATGTGAATGGGTTCTCTGTACAGCGCTGCGCTATTAGTGACACTATATAAATAAATGATAATGAGGATGATGATGATATGTGTTTACTATGCCTATACACATAGCCAGCTTTCACACTTGATTGGCAGATTAATGCATCATTATTGCTAAGTTTGATAACAGTTGTCTAATACAGTGACACTGGTAGAGAAAACCACTATAGTCATTCACATAAGCAGCTCTCATCATCATCATTTATTGCATAAGACTTCTTTAATTATACTAAGTTTTTGAGCAGGTCTGCATTATACTTAATTATATAAGGGAGATGTACTTTTAGTAAAAAGTAGCTCTCCAATTTCAAAAGTACATGAAACGTAGTATTAATACTTAGATTTAAAGATTTTCTGGGATAAATGAAATACATTCCCAGCAGCCATCTCCCTTTGCCTCTATCTTATTGCATATTTTGTCCTAATGTGCTTTCATATTTACATGTCACCATGTTTCCATTGGCTAGTACCTTAAAGTCAGATGTCTGTCAAGCAAACTGACCAGTGACAGAATTGCTTTGTGAGGTTTACATCTTTATGACATCAAATGCTTCACATGAAAAATGCAGTTCATTGTCAAAAATCAGCTATATTAGGAGAGTGAGAATTGTGTTTTAGCATCAATTACACACTAAATATGCTGTCATTGTGTATGTTTAATGGATGTCTTTCAGTTTTAAAGATAGACAGACCGATAGATAGATAGATAGATAGAAAGATAGATAGATAGATAGATAGACAGACAGACAGACAGACAGACAGACTGATTTCAACTGGAAGCAGTGCTTACATATTGCTTAATTTTTGGTGGTTATTAAATAGTATGGGTAGGCAAGAAAAGTGCATATATCTTTTATTAGCATAAACTTACCCAAATGCGCTCTTGCATATTTAAGGCATTCAAAGTAATAATATTTCACAGCATTAATACAGTTATGTACTAGACTGGACAATGGTAAGCAGAGCCAGTACTTATATCAACAATGGCCTTATCTGTGTGAAGTTTGTATGTTCTCCCTGTGTTTGCGTGGGTTTCCTCCCACACTCCAAAAAACATACTGTTAGGTTAATTGGCTGCTATCAAAATTGACCCTAGTCTCTCCCTCTCTGTCTGTGTGTGAGTGTGTGTCTATATTAGGGAATTTAGACTGTAAGCTCCAATAGGGTAGGGACTGATGTGAATGGGTTCTCTGTACAGCGCTGCGCTATTAGTGACACTATATAAATAAATGATAATGAGGATGATGATGATATGTGTTTACTATGCCTATACACATAGCCAGCTTTCACACTTGATTGGCAGATTAATGCATCATTATTGCTAAGTTTGATAACAGTTGTCTAATACAGTGACACTGGTAGAGAAAACCACTATAGACATTCACATAAGCAGCTCTCATCATCATCATTTATGGCATAAGACTTCTTTAATTATACTAAGTTTTTGAGCAGGTCTGCATTATACTTAATTATATAAGGGAGATGTACTTTTAGTAAAAAGTAGCTCTCCAATTTCAAAAGTACATCAACGTAGTATTAATACTTAGATTTAAAGATTTTCTGGGATAAATGAAATACATTCCCAGCAGCCATCTCCCTTTGCCTCTATCTTATTGCATATTTTGTCCTAATGTGCTTTCATATTTACATGTCACCATGTTTCCATTGGCTAGTACCTTAAAGTCAGATGTCTGTCAAGCAAACTGACCAGTGACAGAATTGCTTTGTGAGGTTTACATCTTTATGACATCAAATGCTTCACATGAAAAATGCAGTTCATTGTCAAAAATCAGCTATATTAGGAGAGTGAGAATTGTGTTTTAGCATCAATTACACACTAAATATGCTGTCATTGTGTATGTTTAATGGATGTCTTTCAGTTTTAAAGATAGACAGACCGATAGATAGATAGATAGAAAGATAGAAAGATAGATAGATAGAAAGATAGATAGATAGATAGATAGACAGACAGACAGACTGATTTCAACTGGAAGCAGTGCTTACATATTGCTTAATTTTTGGTGGTTATTAAATAGTATGGGTAGGCAAGAAAAGTGCATATATCTTTTATTAGCATAAACTTACCCAAATGCGCTCTTGCATATTTAAGGCATTCAAAGTAATAATATTTCACAGCATTAATACAGTTATGTACTAGACTGGACAATGGTAAGCAGAGCCAGTACTTATATCAACAATGGCCTTATCTGTGTGAAGTTTGTATGTTCTCCCTGTGTTTGCGTGGGTTTCCTCCGGGTGCTGTGGTTTCCTCCCACACTCCAAAAAACATACTGTTAGGTTAATTGGCTGCTATCAAAATTGACCCTAGTCTCTCCCTCTCTGTCTGTGTGTGAGTGTGTGTCTATATTAGGGAATTTAGACTGTAAGCTCCAATAGGGTAGGGACTGATGTGAATGGGTTCTCTGTACAGCGCTGCGCTATTAGTGACACTATATAAATAAATGATAATGAGGATGATGATGATATGTGTTTACTATGCCTATACACATAGCCAGCTTTCACACTTGATTGGCAGATTAATGCATCATTATTGCTAAGTTTGATAACAGTTGTCTAATACAATGACACTGGTAGAGAAAACCACTATAGTCATTCACATAAGCAGCTCTCATCATCATCATTTATTGCATAAGACTTCTTTAATTATACTAAGTTTTTGAGCAGGTCTGCATTATACTTAATTATATAAGGGAGATGTACTTTTAGTAAAAAGTAGCTCTCCAATTTCAAAAGTACATGAAACGTAGTATTAATACTTAGATTTAAAGATTTTCTGGGATAAATGAAATACATTCCCAGCAGCCATCTCCCTTTGCCTCTATCTTATTGCATATTTTGTCCTAATGTGCTTTCATATTTACATGTCACCATGTTTCCATTGGCTAGTACCTTAAAGTCAGATGTCTGTCAAGCAAACTGACCAGTGACAGAATTGCTTTGTGAGGTTTACATCTTTATGACATCAAATGCTTCACATGAAAAATGCAGTTCATTGTCAAAAATCAGCTATATTAGGAGAGTGAGAATTGTGTTTTAGCATCAATTACACACTAAATATGCTGTCATTGTGTATGTTTAATGGATGTCTTTCAGTTTTAAAGATAGACAGACCGATAGATAGATAGATAGATAGAAAGATAGATAGATAGATAGATAGATAGACAGACAGACAGACAGACTGATTTCAACTGGAAGCAGTGCTTACATATTGCTTAATTTTTGGTGGTTATTAAATAGTATGGGTAGGCAAGAAAAGTGCATATATCTTTTATTAGCATAAACTTACCCAAATGCGCTCTTGCATATTTAAGGCATTCAAAGTAATAATATTTCACAGCATTAATACAGTTATGTACTAGACTGGACAATGGTAAGCAGAGCCAGTACTTATATCAACAATGGCCTTATCTGTGTGAAGTTTGTATGTTCTCCCTGTGTTTGCGTGGGTTTCCTCCCACACTCCAAAAAACATACTGTTAGGTTAATTGGCTGCTATCAAAATTGACCCTAGTCTCTCCCTCTCTGTCTGTGTGTGAGTGTGTGTCTATATTAGGGAATTTAGACTGTAAGCTCCAATAGGGTAGGGACTGATGTGAATGGGTTCTCTGTACAGCGCTGCGCTATTAGTGACACTATATAAATAAATGATAATGAGGATGATGATGATATGTGTTTACTATGCCTATACACATAGCCAGCTTTCACACTTGATTGGCAGATTAATGCATCATTATTGCTAAGTTTGATAACAGTTGTCTAATACAGTGACACTGGTAGAGAAAACCACTATAGACATTCACATAAGCAGCTCTCATCATCATCATTTATTGCATAAGACTTCTTTAATTATACTAAGTTTTTGAGCAGGTCTGCATTATACTTAATTATATAAGGGAGATGTACTTTTAGTAAAAAGTAGCTCTCCAATTTCAAAAGTACATCAACGTAGTATTAATACTTAGATTTAAAGATTTTCTGGGATAAATGAAATACATTCCCAGCAGCCATCTCCCTTTGCCTCTATCTTATTGCATATTTTGTCCTAATGTGCTTTCATATTTACATGTCACCATGTTTCCATTGGCTAGTACCTTAAAGTCAGATGTCTGTCAAGCAAACTGACCAGTGACAGAATTGCTTTGTGAGGTTTACATCTTTATGACATCAAATGCTTCACATGAAAAATGCAGTTCATTGTCAAAAATCAGCTATATTAGGAGAGTGAGAATTGTGTTTTAGCATCAATTACACACTAAATATGCTGTCATTGTGTATGTTTAATGGATGTCTTTCAGTTTTAAAGATAGACAGACCGATAGATAGATAGATAGAAAGATAGAAAGATAGATAGATAGAAAGATAGATAGATAGATAGACAGACAGACAGACTGATTTCAACTGGAAGCAGTGCTTACATATTGCTTAATTTTTGGTGGTTATTAAATAGTATGGGTAGGCAAGAAAAGTGCAAATATCTTTTATTAGCATAAACTTACCCAAATGCGCTCTTGCATATTTAAGGCATTCAAAGTAATAATATTTCACAGCATTAATACAGTTATGTACTAGACTGGACAATGGTAAGCAGAGCCAGTACTTATATCAACAATGGCCTTATCTGTGTGAAGTTTGTATGTTCTCCCTGTGTTTGCGTGGGTTTCCTTCGGGTGCTGTGGTTTCCTCCCACACTCCAAAAAACATACTGTTAGGTTAATTGGCTGCTATCAAAATTGACCCTAGTCTCTCCCTCTCTGTCTGTGTGTGAGTGTGTGTCTATATTAGGGAATTTAGACTGTAAGCTCCAATAGGGTAGGGACTGATGTGAATGGGTTCTCTGTACAGCGCTGCGCTATTAGTGACACTATATAAATAAATGATAATGAGGATGATGATGATATGTGTTTACTATGCCTATACACATAGCCAGCTTTCACACTTGATTGGCAGATTAATGCATCATTATTGCTAAGTTTGATAACAGTTGTCTAATACAGTGACACTGGTAGAGAAAACCACTATAGTCATTCACATAAGCAGCTCTCATCATCATCATTTATTGCATAAGACTTCTTTAATTATACTAAGTTTTTGAGCAGGTCTGCATTATACTTAATTATATAAGGGAGATGTACTTTTAGTAAAAAGTAGCTCTCCAATTTCAAAAGTACATGAAACGTAGTATTAATACTTAGATTTAAAGATTTTCTGGGATAAATGAAATACATTCCCAGCAGCCATCTCCCTTTGCCTCTATCTTATTGCATATTTTGTCCTAATGTGCTTTCATATTTACATGTCACCATGTTTCCATTGGCTAGTACCTTAAAGTCAGATGTCTGTCAAGCAAACTGACCAGTGACAGAATTGCTTTGTGAGGTTTACATCTTTATGACATCAAATGCTTCACATGAAAAATGCAGTTCATTGTCAAAAATCAGCTATATTAGGAGAGTGAGAATTGTGTTTTAGCATCAATTACACACTAAATATGCTGTCATTGTGTATGTTTAATGGATGTCTTTCAGTTTTAAAGATAGACAGACCGATAGATAGATAGATAGATAGAAAGATAGATAGATAGATAGATAGACAGACAGACAGACAGACAGACAGACTGATTTCAACTGGAAGCAGTGCTTACATATTGCTTAATTTTTGGTGGTTATTAAATAGTATGGGTAGGCAAGAAAAGTGCATATATCTTTTATTAGCATAAACTTACCCAAATGCGCTCTTGCATATTTAAGGCATTCAAAGTAATAATATTTCACAGCATTAATACAGTTATGTACTAGACTGGACAATGGTAAGCAGAGCCAGTACTTATATCAACAATGGCCTTATCTGTGTGAAGTTTGTATGTTCTCCCTGTGTTTGCGTGGGTTTCCTCCCACACTCCAAAAAACATACTGTTAGGTTAATTGGCTGCTATCAAAATTGACCCTAGTCTCTCCCTCTCTGTCTGTGTGTGAGTGTGTGTCTATATTAGGGAATTTAGACTGTAAGCTCCAATAGGGTAGGGACTGATGTGAATGGGTTCTCTGTACAGCGCTGCGCTATTAGTGACACTATATAAATAAATGATAATGAGGATGATGATGATATGTGTTTACTATGCCTATACACATAGCCAGCTTTCACACTTGATTGGCAGATTAATGCATCATTATTGCTAAGTTTGATAACAGTTGTCTAATACAGTGACACTGGTAGAGAAAACCACTATAGACATTCACATAAGCAGCTCTCATCATCATCATTTATGGCATAAGACTTCTTTAATTATACTAAGTTTTTGAGCAGGTCTGCATTATACTTAATTATATAAGGGAGATGTACTTTTAGTAAAAAGTAGCTCTCCAATTTCAAAAGTACATCAACGTAGTATTAATACTTAGATTTAAAGATTTTCTGGGATAAATGAAATACATTCCCAGCAGCCATCTCCCTTTGCCTCTATCTTATTGCATATTTTGTCCTAATGTGCTTTCATATTTACATGTCACCATGTTTCCATTGGCTAGTACCTTAAAGTCAGATGTCTGTCAAGCAAACTGACCAGTGACAGAATTGCTTTGTGAGGTTTACATCTTTATGACATCAAATGCTTCACATGAAAAATGCAGTTCATTGTCAAAAATCAGCTATATTAGGAGAGTGAGAATTGTGTTTTAGCATCAATTACACACTAAATATGCTGTCATTGTGTATGTTTAATGGATGTCTTTCAGTTTTAAAGATAGACAGACCGATAGATAGATAGATAGAAAGATAGAAAGATAGATAGATAGAAAGATAGATAGATAGATAGATAGACAGACAGACAGACTGATTTCAACTGGAAGCAGTGCTTACATATTGCTTAATTTTTGGTGGTTATTAAATAGTATGGGTAGGCAAGAAAAGTGCATATATCTTTTATTAGCATAAACTTACCCAAATGCGCTCTTGCATATTTAAGGCATTCAAAGTAATAATATTTCACAGCATTAATACAGTTATGTACTAGACTGGACAATGGTAAGCAGAGCCAGTACTTATATCAACAATGGCCTTATCTGTGTGAAGTTTGTATGTTCTCCCTGTGTTTGCGTGGGTTTCCTCCGGGTGCTGTGGTTTCCTCCCACACTCCAAAAAACATACTGTTAGGTTAATTGGCTGCTATCAAAATTGACCCTAGTCTCTCCCTCTCTGTCTGTGTGTGAGTGTGTGTCTATATTAGGGAATTTAGACTGTAAGCTCCAATAGGGTAGGGACTGATGTGAATGGGTTCTCTGTACAGCGCTGCGCTATTAGTGACACTATATAAATAAATGATAATGAGGATGATGATGATATGTGTTTACTATGCCTATACACATAGCCAGCTTTCACACTTGATTGGCAGATTAATGCATCATTATTGCTAAGTTTGATAACAGTTGTCTAATACAATGACACTGGTAGAGAAAACCACTATAGTCATTCACATAAGCAGCTCTCATCATCATCATTTATTGCATAAGACTTCTTTAATTATACTAAGTTTTTGAGCAGGTCTGCATTATACTTAATTATATAAGGGAGATGTACTTTTAGTAAAAAGTAGCTCTCCAATTTCAAAAGTACATGAAACGTAGTATTAATACTTAGATTTAAAGATTTTCTGGGATAAATGAAATACATTCCCAGCAGCCATCTCCCTTTGCCTCTATCTTATTGCATATTTTGTCCTAATGTGCTTTCATATTTACATGTCACCATGTTTCCATTGGCTAGTACCTTAAAGTCAGATGTCTGTCAAGCAAACTGACCAGTGACAGAATTGCTTTGTGAGGTTTACATCTTTATGACATCAAATGCTTCACATGAAAAATGCAGTTCATTGTCAAAAATCAGCTATATTAGGAGAGTGAGAATTGTGTTTTAGCATCAATTACACACTAAATATGCTGTCATTGTGTATGTTTAATGGATGTCTTTCAGTTTTAAAGATAGACAGACCGATAGATAGATAGATAGATAGAAAGATAGATAGATAGATAGATAGATAGACAGACAGACAGACAGACTGATTTCAACTGGAAGCAGTGCTTACATATTGCTTAATTTTTGGTGGTTATTAAATAGTATGGGTAGGCAAGAAAAGTGCATATATCTTTTATTAGCATAAACTTACCCAAATGCGCTCTTGCATATTTAAGGCATTCAAAGTAATAATATTTCACAGCATTAATACAGTTATGTACTAGACTGGACAATGGTAAGCAGAGCCAGTACTTATATCAACAATGGCCTTATCTGTGTGAAGTTTGTATGTTCTCCCTGTGTTTGCGTGGGTTTCCTCCCACACTCCAAAAAACATACTGTTAGGTTAATTGGCTGCTATCAAAATTGACCCTAGTCTCTCCCTCTCTGTCTGTGTGTGAGTGTGTGTCTATATTAGGGAATTTAGACTGTAAGCTCCAATAGGGTAGGGACTGATGTGAATGGGTTCTCTGTACAGCGCTGCGCTATTAGTGACACTATATAAATAAATGATAATGAGGATGATGATGATATGTGTTTACTATGCCTATACACATAGCCAGCTTTCACACTTGATTGGCAGATTAATGCATCATTATTGCTAAGTTTGATAACAGTTGTCTAATACAGTGACACTGGTAGAGAAAACCACTATAGTCATTCACATAAGCAGCTCTCATCATCATCATTTATTGCATAAGACTTCTTTAATTATACTAAGTTTTTGAGCAGGTCTGCATTATACTTAATTATATAAGGGAGATGTACTTTTAGTAAAAAGTAGCTCTCCAATTTCAAAAGTACATCAACGTAGTATTAATACTTAGATTTAAAGATTTTCTGGGATAAATGAAATACATTCCCAGCAGCCATCTCCCTTTGCCTCTATCTTATTGCATATTTTGTCCTAATGTGCTTTCATATTTACATGTCACCATGTTTCCATTGGCTAGTACCTTAAAGTCAGATGTCTGTCAAGCAAACTGACCAGTGACAGAATTGCTTTGTGAGGTTTACATCTTTATGACATCAAATGCTTCACATGAAAAATGCAGTTCATTGTCAAAAATCAGCTATATTAGGAGAGTGAGAATTGTGTTTTAGCATCAATTACACACTAAATATGCTGTCATTGTGTATGTTTAATGGATGTCTTTCAGTTTTAAAGATAGACAGACCGATAGATAGATAGATAGAAAGATAGAAAGATAGATAGATAGAAAGATAGATAGATAGATAGATAGATAGACAGACAGACAGACTGATTTCAACTGGAAGCAGTGCTTACATATTGCTTAATTTTTGGTGGTTATTAAATAGTATGGGTAGGCAAGAAAAGTGCATATATCTTTTATTAGCATAAACTTACCCAAATGCGCTCTTGCATATTTAAGGCATTCAAAGTAATAATATTTCACAGCATTAATACAGTTATGTACTAGACTGGACAATGGTAAGCAGAGCCAGTACTTATATCAACAATGGCCTTATCTGTGTGAAGTTTGTATGTTCTCCCTGTGTTTGCGTGGGTTTCCTCCCACACTCCAAAAAACATACTGTTAGGTTAATTGGCTGCTATCAAAATTGACCCTAGTCTCTCCCTCTCTGTCTGTGTGTGAGTGTGTGTCTATATTAGGGAATTTAGACTGTAAGCTCCAATAGGGTAGGGACTGATGTGAATGGGTTCTCTGTACAGCGCTGCGCTATTAGTGACACTATATAAATAAATGATAATGAGGATGATGATGATATGTGTTTACTATGCCTATACACATAGCCAGCTTTCACACTTGAGTGGCAGATTAATGCATCATTATTGCTAAGTTTGATAACAGTTGTCTAA